>NW_016960873.1:0-3381 GCF_001483705.2 Eufriesea mexicana
GGCTATGGGGAGGCCATTAATTGTGGTCGCGGCACGTTAGAATGAGTTACGTTACGTTCCGTTTTGTTACGGTTTGGTAGGTTAGGAGAGGATAGCTTTGACTTTAGGGCTATAGTCTGATATTACGTGAAGTTCTGCACCATACAGTGCTCTAATTCTTTCAGCTTGGCTCTGGGGAGGCCAGCAATAGCGGCCACTGCACTTTACATTGTGTCAGGTTGCGTTCGGTTAGGCTGTTGCAGGATATGTTTTGCCAGCACAGCTTTAACTTTTGTGCTGTAAACTGCTATTCGGTGGGTTCCTGCGATCTAATGCGCCATAGTATGCCCTGCTTGGCTCTGGGGAGGGCAGCAACAGCTATCTCCGCACGTCAGGCTGAGTTATGCTATGTTTCGTTATGTTGTGTTGTTTCTGGGATAGGATTGGTTAGCTCGAACTTTTCTCATATACACTGCGATTCTAGGGGTTTCTGGGTTCCCGACTCCGCTAATGTGTTCTGCTTGACTCCGGGGAGTCCAGCATTAGTCGTCGCAGCACCTTAGCTTGACCTATGTTACGTTTGGTTATGCCGCCTTCGGTTACGATGGTTGGGGTAGTTCTACCTTGGCGCCATAGTCTGCTATTATGTGGACTCCTGCGCCCCACAGTGCTCTAGTGACTTCAGGTTGGCTCCTGGAGGGCCCGGAACAGTGGCCTTGGCACTATACCTTGGGTCCCGTTACGTTCAGTTGTGTTGGGTTAGGCCAAGTTTGGTAAGGAGAGCTTCAGATTTTGGGCTGTATACCGCTATTCGGTAGATTTCTGCGATCTACTGCGCAGTAGTGTGCCCTACTTGGCTCTGGGGAGTGCAGCAATTGCGGTGTCGGCACGCTAGGTCGAGTTATATTATGTTTGGCTACGTTCTGTTGGTTTTGGGTTAGGTCTGTGTAGCTTTGACTTCTCTGATATTCGCTGCGATTCTATTGATTTTTGCGTTCTGCTATCCACTTAAGTTCCCTGTGTGGCACTGGGGTGGGGGGCAGCAATAACGCCCTCGACATGTTAGGTTGAGTTAGGCTACGTTTGCTTACGTTCTGTTTGTTTGGGTTAGGTTTGGTTAGCTTTGACCCTTCCGATGTACACTGCGATTCTGTGGATTTCTGCATTCTACTCTCCACTAATATCTCCTGCTTGGCTCTGTGGAAGCCAGTAATAGTGGTTGTGGCATGATAGGTTGGGTTAGGATACGTTCGGTTATGTTACGATTGGTCAGGTTAGGAGTGGATATATTTGACCTTAGTGCTATCGTCTGCTAATAGGTGGACTCCTGCGAGCTACAAAGCTCTAATGTCTTCAGCATGCCTCCGGGAAGGCCAGCAATAGTGGTCTCGGCACTTTATATTGGAACAGGTTACGTTAGTTTAGGTTGGGTCTGGCTGAGTTTGGACAGGATAGCTTTGAGTTTGTGGTGAATACCGCTATTCGGTGGATATCTGCGCTCTATGCCGCTCCAGTATGCCCTTCTTGGCTCTGGGGTGGTCAGCAATAGTGGTCTCGGCAAGATAGTCTGAGTTGTGCTATGATTGCCAACGTTCCGTTTGTTTGGGTTAGGCATGTGTAGCTTTGGCCTTTCCGATATACACTGCGATTCTATGGACTTCTGTGTTCTAGTCTCCCCTAATGTACCCTGCTTATCTCTGGCGAGGCCTGTAGTAGTGGTCGCGGCACTTTAGGTTGGATCAGGTTACGCTTGTTTATGATACGGTAGGTTAGGTTAGTTGAATATAGCTTTGACTTTAGTTCTATCGTCTGCAGTTTAGTGGATCCCTAAATGTACCCTGCTTATCTCTGGCGAGGCCTGTAGTAGTGGTCGCGGCACTTTAGGTTGGATCAGGTTACGCTTGTTTATGATACGGTAGGTTAGGTTAGTTGAATATAGCTTTGACTTTAGTTCTATCGTCTGCAGTTTAGTGGATCCCTGCAAAATACAGTGCTCCAGTATTTTCAGCTTGGCTGCGGGAAGGTCAGCAATAGTTTTCTCGGCACGCTACGTTTGGTTATCTTAAGTTCGGTTAGGATGTGTTAGCCTATGTATGTCCGGGGTAGCTTTAACTTTTGTATTGTATATGGATATTCGGTGGACTTCTGACCTCAACCGTGCTCTGGTATGTCCCGCTTGGCTCTGGGGAGGCCAGCAGTTGCGTTCGCAGCAAGTCATGTTGCGTTAGTTTACGTTTGGTTATGTTTCGATTAGTTCGGTAAGGAGACGTAGGTGTGACCTTTGTGCAAGGGACCTTTCATAGGTGGATTTCTGCCACCTACAGTGCTCTAATGCTTTCTGCTTGGCTTTGTGACGGCCAGCAATGGTGTTCTTGGCACGTTACGCTGAGTCACGTTACGTTAGGTTACATTGGTTTAAGCAATGTTTGGTCGGAATAGCTTTTACTTTTGTGCTGTACCCTGCTATTCGGTGGATTTCTGCAACCTACAGCGCCATAATATGTCCTGCGTGGACCTAGGGAGGGCAGCAATAGCGGTGTCGGCACATTAGAATGGGTCATTCTATGTTCCGTTATGACCTGTTGGTTTGGGTTAAGCGTGTGTAGCTTCGGCTTTTTTGATATACACAGCAATTGTATGGATTTCCGAGATCTACTTTCCACTGACGTGTTCCGCTTGAGACTGGGGAGGACAGAAATAGTGGTCACGGCACGATGGGTTGAGTTGTGTTTCGTTTGGTTGCATTACGGTTGGTTAGGTTAGGAGGGGATGGCTTTGACTTTGGTGCTACATTCTGCCAATTGGTGGATTTCTGCCCCCTAAAGTGCTCTTGTGTTTTCAGCTTGGTTCTGGGAAGGCCAGCAGTAGTGGTCTCGGCAGGTTATGTTCAGTCATATTACGTTCAGTTGGGTTTGTTTAGGCGAGGTTTTCTCAGGATATATTTAACTTTTGTGCTTTATACTGCTACTCGGTGAACTTTTGCGCTCCACAGTGCTCTAGTATGTCCTACTTGGCACTGGGGTGGCAAGCAGTTGTGGTCGCGGCACGTTAGGTTGAATTAGGTTACGTTTCGTTATGATGCAGTTGGTTATGTTAGGAGAGGATACCTCTGTCTTCATTTCCATTGTCTGCTATTAGGTGGATTTCCGCTCGCCACAGGGCTTTAATTTTTTCTGCTTTGCTCTGGGAAGGCCAGAAATAGTGGTTTCGGCGGGTTAGTTTCAGTTATGTTACATTTGGTTATGTTACGATTGGCTATGTTAGGAGAGGGTATCTTTGACTTTAGTGCCACAATCTGCTATTAGGTGGATTTCCGCTCCCCACAGTGCTATAATTTTATGTTTGGCTCTGGGAAGGCCAGAAATAGTGGTCTCGGCACGTTACGATGAGTCAGGCTTCGTT
>NW_016960874.1:0-1423 GCF_001483705.2 Eufriesea mexicana
AGTCACGCTTGGTTATGTTATGTTGCGCTTGGTTATGTTAGGGCAAGACAAATTTGGCTGGGATATCCTTTGCTTTTGTGGTATACACAGATGTTCGGTGGTTTTCTGCCACCTGCTGTGCTCTAGTACGTACTGCTTCGCTCTGGGGAGGCCAGCGATTGTGGTCTCGGCACGTCCGGTTCAAATATGTTACGTTTGAGTGTGTTACGTCTGGTTTTATTAGGATAGGGGAGATCCGACTTTTGTGCTGTGCACTGCTATTCGGTAGACTTCGGCGCTCCATGTTGCTCTACTAAGCACCGCTCGGCTCTTGGGAGGTCAGAAATTGTGGTCGTGGCACGCTTAGTCGGGTTACGTTACGTTCGGCTATATTTGGTTAGGCTAAGTTTGGTAAGGGCAGCTTTGACTTTCGTGCTGTACGCAGTTATTCGGTGAAATTTCTGCCCTCCTCATTGCTCTACTATGCTCTGCACGTCCCTGGGGAGACCAGCAATAGCGGTCGTGGCACGATAGATTGATATATGATACGTTTGGCTGTGTTAATGTTTGTTCGGTTGGGGCAGGATAGCTTTGGCTTATGTGCTGTACACTGCTATTCGGTGGACTTCTGCGGTCTACTCAGCTCTAGTATGTTCTGCTTGGCTCTGGGAAGGCCAGCAATGGTGCCGCAACCAAGTTATGATTAGTTAGGATACGTTTAGTTCGATTATGTTTGTCTGGGTTAGGTACTAATAGCTTCGACTAACGTGGTAAGCACTGTTTTCCGGTGGATATCTTCGCTCTACCTGGCTTTACTAAACTCGGCTCGACCCTGAGGAGGCCGGCAATAGTGGTCGAGGCACGATGGCTTGAGTTAAGCTGTGCTCGGTTACGCTATGTTAGTCTCTGATAGGCTTGGATATCATTGCCCTTCGTGGTGTAAATTGTTCTACAGTGGATTTCTGTGCACCGCTGTGCTCTAGCATTTTCTGCTTGTCTCTGATGAGGCCAGTAACAGTGGCCTCGGTGCCAAAGGTTCGGATATATAAAGTTTGGTTATGTAACGTTTGTTTATGTTAGGATATGACTGCTTTTACTTATAAGATATACCTCGCTATTCGGTGGATTTTTGCGGTCTACATAGCTCTAATATGCTCTGCTTAGCACTAGGGATAACAGCAACAGCATTCTCGGCACGTTAGGCTGAGTTATGTTGCGTTTGTTTATGTTACGTTTGGTTTGGTTCGGATGAGATAGTTTAGACTTTTGTGCTTCACGCTGCTCTTCGGTAGATTTCTATGCTCTGCGGTAATCTAATTTTCTCCGCTTTACTCTGGGGAGTCCAGAAATAGTTTCCGCGGCGGGTTAGGCTTTGTCAGGATACGTCTGGTTATGTTACGTCTGGCTGCGTCTCATTTGGTTACGTTCGGATATGGAATCTTCG
>NW_016960875.1:0-902 GCF_001483705.2 Eufriesea mexicana
TACGCTCGACTTTTACCTCCTAGACACTACCTTTGGAACCGCTAATAGCTGCCCCTGCCCGCGCCCCTGCACCATTACTTTAACATTAACGCTGTCCTCACATATACCCACGTTCTCTCTCCTCAAACTGTCGGTCACGTATTCCAATCAGTCAGGCGCATTCATAAACTTTGACTTTAACGTACACATTCATTGGAATCGATCCTCTTGCACGCGGTCTCATTCGTTCTAAGCCCAAACACACTAATCATTCTTCCAGGGCCCTACATATTCCAATCTCACAATTATGGACTACAAGTCCTTCATTGAATCGCTCTTGGGCTAGAGATTCTTATAATATTGAGTAAGGTACAGTAAATGTGGCGCGCAATACCTACCAGTAAATGTTGGCAGACGACACAAATGCAATCAGTCAAGTTGCATGAAGTGTGTGATATTACTAAAATAAAGCTACTCGGTGCAGATGTGAATCAGTAGTAAAACTTTGCAACAAAAAATCGAAAGTATTTCCAAGATTCGCTGAAACTGTAATCAAATTGCGCCGAAATTATATGAAACTTGTGATATTAATAAAACAAATATTCCTGTGCAGTTATGAAGCAGTAGTAAATCTTCGCCAAAAAATAGCAAATTTTCTAAAAATTCGATGGAACTGCGATCAAATAACACTGCAATTGCTGGAAATGCGTCATTACTAAAATTGTGTTATTTTTTGCAGCTCTGGAGCAGTAAAAATGCTTCACCGTAAAGAAAACAATTATTCTGTAAATGCGCTGAAATGTAATCAAACTGCGCTGAAGACGCATGAATCGTGTGTTATTCAGTCAATATCGTTATCAATTCGGGAATTGCTGAAGAACGTAGATGAGCAGGGAATAGGTTTGTACAATGGATGTAGAACT
>NW_016960876.1:0-538 GCF_001483705.2 Eufriesea mexicana
TTACTGGTCGCCACAGAGCCAAGCAGAGCATATTAGAGCACATTAGATCGCAGGGGTCCACGGAATAGCAGTGCGTAGAACAAAAGTCAGAGTAGTCTATGCTAACCTAGCCAAACGTAACACACACAAACGTAACATAGTCCAACCTAATATGATCAGACCAGTACTGCTGGGCACACAGATACAAGCAGAATGTAGAGGAGCACAGTAGTGCGCAGATATCCACCGCAATGCAGTGAATTGCACAAAAGCCGTGGATATCGTAACCTAACCTGGCCATATCTAACCTAAGCAAACGTAGCATAACTCAATATAACGTGCAGCGATCACTGCTCCTGGACTCCCCATAGCCAAGGAGGACGCAGTAGATCACAGTAGATCACAGAAACCCGCCGAATAACTGTGTATAGCAAGAAAGTCGTAATTATCCTGTCCAAACGTACCCTAGCCTAAAACCTACCCGATCGTAACGTAACACAAACTAACGTGCCGCGGCCGCTATTGTTCGCCTCTCCAAAGACGAGCCGAGTGTGGAAGA
>NW_016960877.1:0-748 GCF_001483705.2 Eufriesea mexicana
TCATAGTCGTCCGAACATAAACCCAACACACGTAACATAACCAAACGTAACCTAGCTAAAACTGACGAGCCGAGACTCCTATTGCAGTCCATCAGAGCAGTGTAGAACGCAGAAATCCACCGAATAGCAGTGTGTAGCACAAAAGACGAAGCTAACCTAGCCAAACCTAACCAAACATAGCACAGACATACGTGACCTAACTGAACCTAACGTGCCTAGACCACTTTTTGGCATACACAGAGCAACGCAGAGCATACCAAGGCACAGTAGATCACAGAAACACGCCGAATATCAGCGTAAAGCACAAGAGTGAAAGCTTCCCCATCCTGACCTTAACTAACGTAACGTAACCATACGAAACTTAAGTTATCCTAACGTGCTGGGACCACTATTGCTGCCTTGCGCAGAGCCAAACAGAATATACTAGAGCATAGCAGAGCGCAGAAGCCCACTGAACAGTAGTGCACATCGCAAAGTCAAAGCTACTCTTCCCAAACCTAATCAATCGCAGCATAGCCAAATGTAACCTAACTAAACCTATCGTTCCGCGGCCACTACTGCTGGCCACCCTATCCTATGTTAGGTTAGGATAGCTTTCACCTCTTCCACACACGCCACTATTAGGAGCATTGCTGCACTCTACTGTGCTCTAGGGTGTTCTGCTATATGTCAGGAGTTATGGTCGCGGCACGTTAGACTGAGTTGTGCTACGTTTGGTTACGTTACGTTTGGTTAGTTTAGGATAGGA
>NW_016960878.1:0-1820 GCF_001483705.2 Eufriesea mexicana
AGTCAAAGCTACCCTAATCCAACCCTCCCAAACGTAATATAACCAAACGCAACGTAACTTAACCTAACGTGCCGAGACCGCTGTTGCTGGACCCCCAGAGCCAAGCAGAATACACTAGAGCCCAGTGGACCGCAGATATCCGCCGCATTAGGTTGGCGGCCTAATCCTATCCACACAAAGCGTATCGGAACCAAACGCAGCTTAGCTCAGCCTAACGTGCCTACAACCCCATTGCTGGCCTCGCCATAGACAATCAGAATGTACTAGATCACAGAGGATCTCAGTAACGCACAGCATTTCAGTGTATAGCACAAAAGTGGAAGACAACCTAATCTAACGTGCTCTAACCTAACCCATCCGAACCTAGTCTAAATCATAACGTGCAGAGGTTGCTATTTCTGGCATTCCCAGAGACAGGCAGATCATATTAGAGCCATGCAGGGAGAATAAATCCGCTGATTAGCGGTGTAGAGCGAAAAGTCAAAACTGTCATATCCTAACCAGACCAAGCTTAACATAACCAAAAGTGGTTTATCTCAACCTAATGTGCCGAGACCGCAATTGCAGCCCTCCCCAGAGCCGAGCAGGATATACTTGATTACAGTATGGAGCAGAATTCCACCGAATAGCAGTGCAAGCAGAAAAGCTAAAGATATCCTAACAAAGGATGTCCTAAACCAACCTAAACGAACGTAGCCTGACTCATCATAACGTGCCGAGAACACCCTTGCTGGCCTTGCCAGTGTCAAGCGGAAAGTATGAGAACACTCTAGGGCACAGGAATCCACGTAATAGCAGAATACAGCATAAAAGACAAACCCACCCCCCCCTAACCTAACCAACCGTAACATAACCAAACGAAACCCAGCTCAACCTATCGAGCCGCCACCCCAGTTGCTGTCCTCTCCAGAACCAAGAAGAACACATTAGTGGTGAGTAGGACGCAGAAATCCATGAAATCGCTGTGTACATCGTAAATGTCAGAGTCAGTTAAACATGACCCAAACAACCAGAACATAACCAAACATAGCATAACTCAACCTAACTTTCCGAGGCCGTTAGTGCTGCCCTCCCCAGTGTCATGCACGACATTCTAGAGCACAGCGGAGCGCAGTTATCCACCGAATACTAGCGCGGAGCGAAAAAGTTAAAGCTATACAGACCAAACATCGCCTAACCCAACGTATCCGAACGTTACCTGACTCTACTTAACTTGCCGAGGTCACTGTTGCTGGCATTCGCAGAGCCACGCTGAAAATAATAAAGCGCGCTTGGGTGCAGAAATTCACCTAATAGCAGACTATAGCCCTATAGTCGAAGCCATCCTCTCCTAACCTAACCAACCGTAACATAATCAAACGTAACATAACTCAGACTTGCGTGCCGAGACGGCTATCGCTGCAAACCCCAGAACCGAGCAGGACGTACCAGAGCGCAGTAGAGCGCAGAAACGCACCGAATTGCAGCCCACAGCGCAAAAGTTGAAGCTGTCATGACCAAACATTACCTATCCCAATCTAACAGAGCATAACCCGAATTAACATAACGGGCGGAGACCACCGTTTCTGGTTTTCCCAGGGACGAGCTGAAAATACTAAAGCTCTGTTGGGTGCAGGAATCCACCTAATAGCACACAATAGCACTAAAGTTAAAGATATCATCTCCTAACCTAGCGGACCGTAACATAACCAAACGCAACTTAACACAACCTAACACGCCGAGGCCGCTATTGTTGCTCTCCTCAGAGACAAGCACGGCATTCTAGAGCACAGCGGAGCGCAGTTATCCACCGAATAGTAGCGTGGAGCGCAAAAGTTAAA
>NW_016960879.1:0-510 GCF_001483705.2 Eufriesea mexicana
TTGGCCCGAAGGAAGGCAGCAATTGTGATCTCACCACGTTAGGAAGAGTTGTGTTACGTTTGGCTACGTCACGTTCGGCTTGGATAGCATAGGATAGATTAGACTCTTGTGCTATACACAGCTATTCGGTGGACCCCTGAGCTCTACACTATTCTACTATACTCTGCTTGACTCTCGGGAGGCCAGCAATAGTGGTCGCCGCACGTTAGGTTGAGCTTGGCTACGTTCGGTTATGAATAATTTGGTTATATTTGGATTGAGTAGCGTCAATTATTGTGCGGTGCACTGCGATTCCATTGATTTCTACGCTCTAGTCTCCTGTAATATGTCGTGCTTTTCCCTAAGGAGGGCAGCAATGGTGGTCTCGGCACGTTAGGATGGGTTAGGAAACGTTTAGTTACGTTACGTTTAGTTAGGTTACAGACACGTTTGGTTAGGTTACAGTACAATAGCTTTGACTTTTGTGCTATACACAGATATACGGTGGATTTCTGCGACCTACTGCACCCC
>NW_016960880.1:0-604 GCF_001483705.2 Eufriesea mexicana
GTGTTGAGCACATGTCAAATCTATGCTAACCTATCCCAAACAAGCCTAACCTAACCAAACGCTTCCAATCCCATCCAAACGTGCCGCGGCTAGCATTGATGGCCTCCACTGAGCTGAGCAGAGCTTAAAAAAGGAAAGTAGTGCACTGAAATCCATTGAATCTCAGTATATAGCACAAAGGTCAAAGTTATCTTATTCTAAGCAAACGTAACATAACCGAACGCAATATAACTCAACTTAACGTGCCGAGGGCACCACTGCCGCACTCCCCAGCGCCCAGCAGGGTATATTTGAGCACAGTACAGCGCTGAAATCCAACGCGTAGCTGTGTATGGCACAAAACTCAACGCTATCCTTTCCTAACCTGACCAAACGTAACATAAGCGGACGTGACGCAACCCAAACTCACGTGCCACTACAGCTATTGTTGGCCGCATGAGAGCTTAGCAGAGTATATCAGGGCAATCTAGAACGCTGAAAGATTCCGAATGGCAGTCTATATGCCAACTATTAAAGGTATCCTAACCAAGCCTAACCAAATTTAGCCTAACCAATAGTAACATAACTCATCTTAACGTGCCGAGAGCATTATTCCTGGGGTCCA
>NW_016960881.1:0-316 GCF_001483705.2 Eufriesea mexicana
ATATCAGTCCATCCATACCGCAATCCATCCATACAACAATCCATCCATACGGCCATCAATCCATACATACATCCACCCATTCACCAATTCTTCCATACATCCATCCAGCCATACAACCACCCATCCATGCAACCAGCGATCCATATATCTATCCACCCATACATCCATCTATACATTCATCCGTACATCCATACATCCACACATCCGTACATCCATAAATCCATCCACTCGTACGTCTATCATTCGATACACCCATGCATCCATAAATCCAAACATACATACACCCATACAACCATACATTCATGCATCCAAACAC
>NW_016960882.1:0-1128 GCF_001483705.2 Eufriesea mexicana
GAAGAGGAAAGGATTGACTTTCGTGCTCTAGTGCACTCTGCCTGTCTCTAAGGATGCCAGCAACAGTGGTCTCGTCGCGTTAGGTTGTTTTAGGTTACATTTGGTTATGTTACGTTTGGCTAGGTTTGGATAGGATGTTTTGACTTTTGTGCTTTAAACTGCGGTTCCGTTAATTTCTATGACATACTGTGCTCTACTACATTCTGCTTGGCTCCGCGAATACCACGGGCAGAGGTCATGGTACGTCATGCTGTGCTATGCTACGTTTGGTTAAGTTAGGTTTCGTCTGGCTAGATTAGGATAAATACGGCTTTTGTGCTACTCACTGCAATGCTGTGGATTTCTGCGCCCCACTCTGCTGTAGTACATTCTCCTTGTCTCTGTGGAGGCCAGAAATAGTGTTCTCGACGCGTTCGGTTAAGTTATTCTACGTTCGGTCAGGTTAGGTTGCGACAGGTTAGTATAGGGTAACATCGACTTTTGTGCCATACACTGCCATTCGGAGGATTTCTGCGCTCTACGTTGCGCATCTATACTTTGCTCGACTCAGTAGAGACGCGCAATAGTGGTCGCGGCACGTTAGGTTGTTTGTTGTTACGTTTGACCATGTTAGGTTAGGTTAAGTTTAGTAAGGATAGCCACGACTTTCGCGCTATACAATGTTATTCGGTGGATTTCTGTGATCTACTGTGCTCTACTACATCCTGCTCGGCTCTGGGGATGCCAGGAGCAGCGGTCGCGGCACTTTACGTTGAGCTATGCAGAGTTTCGTTAGGTTAGGTTGAGCCAGTTTGGGTTAGGACATCTACAGCCTTTGTGCTATACACTGCAATGCGATGGATTTCTGCGCTCTGCTGTGCTGCAGTGTATTCTGCTTGGCGCTGGGGAGGCCAGAAGTAGTTGTCGCGGCACGTTATGTTTGGTTATGTGGGGTTGGGTCAAATTAGGTTAGGATATTTTTGACTCTTGTGCTTTACACTATATTGCGGTGGATATTTGCGGCCCACTATATTGTAGCATACTCTGCTTGCCTCTGGCGAGGCCAGTAATGGTAGGGCCGACACTTTATGTTGGGATAAGATACGTTTGGTTACGTTAGTTGAGCTTTGGTTAGGTTAGGATAGCTTC
>NW_016960883.1:0-586 GCF_001483705.2 Eufriesea mexicana
CTGGCAAGTAGATGGCTGTACTTGCCATTGGTTGAAGGCGCAATGCGACCAATTCACCAAGCTATAACGGATTATAGACTTTGAATAGACCCATTCTCCGGCAAGTAGATGACTCTACTTGCCATTGCACTGGTGACGTTAGGCGTTCTAATCGCCAAGCTATAACAAGTTATAGATTTTGAATAGACCTGATCTATGGCAAGCCGATGGCTGCACTTGCCATTGGATTGAAGGCGTTAGGCGATCTATTCACAAAGCTATAACAGGTTATAGATTTTGAATAGACCTTTTCTCTGGCAAGTAGATGGCTGTACTTGCCATTGGTTGAAGGCGTTACGCGATCTATTCTCCAAGCTATAACAGATTATAGACTTTGAATAGACCTATTCTCCGGCAAGTAGAAGGCTGTACTTGCCATTGGTTTCAAGGCGTTAGGCGATCTATTCACCAATCTATAACAAGTTATAGATTTTGAATAGACCCATTCTCTGGCATGTAGATGGCTGTACTTGCCATTGGTTGAAGGCGTAAGGCGACCAATTCACCAAGCTATAACGGATTATAGACTTTGAATAGACCTATTCTC
>NW_016960883.1:602-1288 GCF_001483705.2 Eufriesea mexicana
CTGTACTTGACATTGGATTAAAGGCGAAAGGCGATCTATTCGCCAAGCTGTGACAGCTCATAGATTTTGAATAGACTTATTCTCTGTCAAGTAGATGGCTGCGTTCGCCATTGGATTGAAGACGTTCGGCGATCTATTCACCATGCTGTAGAAGGTTATAGATTTCGAATAGACCTATTCTCTGGCAAGTAGATGGCTGTACTTGCCATTGGTTGAAGGCGTCAAGCGACCTATTCACCAAGCTATAACAGATTATTTATTTTGAATAGACCTATTCTCCGGCAAGTAGATGACACTACTTGCCATTGCACTGATGACGTTAGGCGTTCTAATCGCCAAGATATAGCAAGTTATAGATTTTGAATAGACCCATTCTCTGGCAAGTAGATGGCTGTACTTGCCATTGGTTGAAGGCGCAAGGCGACCAATTCACCAAGTTATAACGGATTATAGACTTTGAATAGACCTATTCTCCGGCAAGTAGATGACTCTACTTGCCATTGCACTCATGACGTTAGGCGTTCTAATCGCCAAGCTATAACAAGTTATAGATTTCGAATAGACCTGTTGTCTAGCAAGTAGATGGATGCACTTGCCATTGGATTGAAGGCGTTAGGCGATCCATTCACCAAGGTATAACAGGTTATAGATATTGAATAGATATATTTTCTGGCAAGTAGATGTCT
>NW_016960884.1:0-607 GCF_001483705.2 Eufriesea mexicana
ACGCAACCGAACGTAGCATAGCAAGGCCTAAGGTGCCGAGACCACTATTGCTGCCCTCACCAGTGTCAGGTAGTGCATATTGGAGCATTGTAGAGCGCAGAAATCCACAGAATGGCTGCGTATAGCACAAAAGTCAAAGCTATCCTATCCTAACCTGACCGAACGTGACATAATGGTACGTAATGTTTCACAACCTAACGTGCCGAGACCAGTATTGCTAGCCACCACCGTGTTATTCACAGCAAATTCGGGCACAGGAAAGCGCAGGAATCCTCCGAATATCTGTGCATAGCACAAGAGTAAAATCTACGCTGGTTAAACTTATCCAAACCTAACCTAACCGAACGTAACCTATATCGTCACACTCAGCAGAGACCACTATTGGTGGCCTTCCCAGTGCCAAGCTGAACACATTAGAGCGCAGTAGAGAGCTGAAATCCACCGAACGGCAGTGTATGGCACACTAGTCAAGGCCACCCTATCCTAACCTCACGAAACGTAAGATAAGCAGGCGTAACGTATCGCAACCTGTCGGGCCGAGACCACCATTCCTGACATCTCCCGAGTCGAGCAGCACATATAAGGGGGGCGGGGGCGCTGGAATACA
>NW_016960885.1:0-2255 GCF_001483705.2 Eufriesea mexicana
TTATGTTCGTTCGGTTATGTTACGTTTGATCAGGTTATGATGATACATCCTTGACTCTTGTGTTATACACTGCTATTCGGTGGCTTCCTGCCAGAAATAGAGGTCTCGTATACTTAGGCATGGTTATTCCACGTTTGGTTGGGTTAGGATAGGCCAGATTAGGTACGGATATATTTGACTTTTGTGCTATACACTGCTATTTGGTGGCGTTCCCCGCTCAACTGTGCTCTAGTATATACTGCTTGTCTCTGGGGAGGCCAGCAACTGAAGTCTCGGCACATTAGGCTAAGTGAGGTTACGTTCGCTTCCGTCAAGTTTGGCCTAGTTAGGACGGGGTAGCTTTGACTTTCGTGACATACACAGCTACACGGTCTATTTCTGCGTTCCACTGTGCCCTATTATGTTCAGCTTGGCTCCGGGGAGGCCAGCAATAGTGGTCTCGGCGAGTTAGTTTGAGATATGCTGCGTTCGGCCTGGCTAGGTTAGGTTATGTTTGGTTAACGTATCAGCGACTTCTGAGCTATAGACTGCCATTAGGTCGGTATCTGGCACTGCACTGCTCTACTCGCCTATGCTTGCCTGTCGGGTGGCCAGCGATGATGATCCTGGCACATTCGTTTGGCTCATGTTACGTGTTGTTAGGTTAGGTTAAGTTTGGTTCGTATGGCACTGACTTTTGTGCCATACACCGCTATACGGTGGATTCCTGCGCCATATTGAGCTCTAGTGTTCTCTGCTTGGGCCTGTGGATGACAGCAACAGTGGCCTCGGCATGTTAGCCTTTGTTATGCAACGTTTGTTCGTGTTACGATTGGTTAGGTTTGGGCAGGATAGCTTTGATTTTTGTGCTACACACAGCCATTCGGTGGATCTGTGCGCCCTTCCTACCCTAGAATGTCAGCAATAGTGGTAGCGGCACGTTAGGTTGTGCACGATTACGTTTGGTTAGGTTAGGTTATGTTTGGTTAGGTTGGGATGGCTTTGACTTTAGTGCTACACACTGCTATTCTCTGGACTCCAGCGCTCCACTGTGCGTTATCACGCTCTGCTTGTCTCTAGGGCGCCAGGTATAGTGGTCGCGTCACGTTGGGTTGAGTCATATTACGCTTGGTTATGCTTGGTTTGGCCATGTACCGTTGGGACAGCTTCTACCCTCGTGCAATACGCTACTATTTGGTAGATTTCTGCACTCTACTGTGATCGAATAATCTCCTCTCTGCCCTCGGGATGCCAGTAGTTGCGGCTGCGGCGCGTTAGGTTGGGTTGAGTTACGTTTGGTTAGGTAAGGTTTCTTTAGGTTCGTATCGGAAACCTTTGACTTTTGTGTCATGCACCGACATCGCACGGACTTCCGCGCTCTACTCTCATCTAATATGCACTGCTTTGCGATGGGACGACCAGCAATAGTGTTCTAGGCACGTTAGGTTGAGTTAGGTTACGTTTAGTTATGATGAGTTTGGTAAGGTTAGGGTAGTGTGCCTTTGTCTCTTTTGCAATAAACTGCGATGCGGCGGATTTCTGCGCTCTTCTGTTCTCTGGTATGCTCTGTTTGGCCCTGCGGTGGCCAGCAATAGTGTTCTCGGCACGATACGTTGAGCTAGGTTTCGTTTGGCTTGGCTGGGTTAGGTTAGATTTGGTGAGGACAACTCTGCTTTTGTGCTGTACACTGCTGTTCGGTCGATGTCTGCGCTCTGCATTGCTCATTGCTATGCGGAGGCCAACAGTTTTGCTCTCGGCCCGTCAGGCTTTGCTATGTTGCGATAGGTTATGTTATGTTTGGCTACGTAAGGACAGGGTGCCTTAGCCTTTTGCGCTACACACAGCACTTCGGAGGATTCTTCTGATGCACAATGCTCTACTGTACTCTGCCCGACTCTCTGGAGGCTGGTAATAGTGGTCTTACCACGTTAGGGCGAGTGACGTTACGTTTGGTTTGGTTAGGTTTTGCTAAGTTGGGATAGCAGAGCTTTTACTTTTTTGCAGTAAACTGCTATTCGGCGTATTTCTGCGACCTACACTATTCTACCCTTCTCTGCTCCAAGAGCTGGATGCGAGCAATAGTGCTCGTGGCACGTTATGGTTAGTTCGTCTACGTTATGTTAGGTTACGCTGGTCTGTGCTAGATCTGGATATCTCAAACGATCCAGCTGCACACTAAGATATTATGCATTTCTGCGCCCTGCTCTCCTCTAACAGCTCAGTCTTTTTATCTATACACTGCTACTCGGTGGATTTCTGCTCTCTACAGCGACCTA
>NW_016960886.1:0-716 GCF_001483705.2 Eufriesea mexicana
CACGTTATATTGATTTGGGATACAAACGGCTAGGTTAGGTTAGGTCAGGTATGGTTTGGTTACCTTCGACTCTTTTGATATGCATTTTAATTCGTATAGTTTGATTACTGCGCACGACTGTGCTCCAGTACATTCTGCTTGCCTCTTTGGAGGCCAGCAACAGTGGTCTATGACTCTACTATGATCTAATACGCACAATAGTATGTTAGCCTGGGTAAGGTGTGGGTTGCTCCGATTTCTCTGCTGTACACTGCGATTCCATTGACTTCTCCGCTGCCCTTAACGCCACCACACGCTGCCTGCGTCTCGCGACGCCAGGAATACTGGTCGCGGCACGTTAGGTTGAGTTGGGATACGTTTGGTTATGTTACCTTTGCCTGGGTTAGGTTCGCATAGCTCTGCCTTTCGCGTTATACACTATTATCGGGTGGAATTAGGCACTCAACTGTGCTCTTCTATGCTCTGCCCATATCTGGGTATGCCAGCAATAGTGGTCGTGACGCGATGGGATTTAGGTTACGTTTGGTAATATTACGATGGGTTAGGTTAGGAGAGGGTAGCTTGGACTTTTCTGCTATAAACTGCTGTTCGGTGGTTTCCTGCGCCATACATTGCTCTCCTGAACCCTGTTCTACTCTCGGGATTAATGCAACAGTGCTCGTGGCACGTTGGGTTGAGTTAGGTTACGTTTGGTTGGGTTAGGTTAAGAAATGTTT
>NW_016960887.1:0-218 GCF_001483705.2 Eufriesea mexicana
CACTGCCATTCGGAGGATTTCTGAGCTTCACCGTGTCCTCCTATACTCTGCCTGCCTCTGGGGTTGCCGGGAATAGTGGCTTTGGCACGTTAGGATTAGTTAGATTACGTTTCGTTAAGGTGGGCTGGGTTAGGTTAGGTTATGATAGCATCGTCTTCCTTGCTATACACCCTTCTTCGGTGTATTCCTGCGCTCCTCCTTGCTCAACTATTTTCTGC
>NW_016960888.1:0-280 GCF_001483705.2 Eufriesea mexicana
CACCTATTCTCTGGCAAGTAGATGGCTGTACTTGCCATTGGATTGAAGGCCTTAGGCGATCAATTCACCAAGCTACACCAGATTATAGATTTCGAATAGACCTGTTTTCTGGAAAGTAGATATCTGAACTTGCCATTGTATTGAAGGCGGTAGGCGATCTACCCTCCAAGCTATAACAGGCTATAGATTTTGAAAAGGCTTATTCTCTGGCAAGTAAATGGCTGTACTAGCCATTGGATTGAAGGCGTTAGGCGAGCTATTCACCAAGCTATAACAGATT
>NW_016960889.1:0-669 GCF_001483705.2 Eufriesea mexicana
AAATCCACAGCATTGCAGCGTATAGCACAAAAGTCGAACATATCCTAACCAATCGCGGCCTAATCTAACCTAACCAGACGAAATATATCTCAGTGTAACTTGCCGATGTCACTAGGGCTGGCCGCTCCAGAGCCAAGCAGAAGGTATTAGAACACTGTAGAGCACAGAAATCCGCGGACAGCAGTGTACAGCGCAAAAGCCAAAACTGTCCTGTCCTAACCTCACCAAACGTAGCATGACCGTACGTAGCATAGCTCAACCTAACGTGCCCAAACTTTTGCTGGCCACCCCAGAACCAAGCAGAACATACTAGAGCACACTAGCGCGCAGAAATCCGTGTGTGGCAGTGTACAGTACAAGAGTCAGACATACCTTGACCATTCCCGACCTTACATAACCTATCCGAGCGAAATGTAGCTAAGCATGTCGTGGCGAGACAAATATCTCTGGCCACCGAAGGGACGAGCAGAGCATATTAGAGCACACCTCGGCGCAGAAATCCACCGAATAGCAGTGAATAGCACAGAAGTCGAGGTAGCCTATCCTAACCCAGCCAAACGGATCGCAAACAAACGTAGACAAGCCCCACCGAACGTGACGAGACTTCTATCGCCGGTATCCACAGAGACAAGCAGAATCTACTACAGCACAGTAGAGCGCAGAGATCCA
>NW_016960890.1:0-433 GCF_001483705.2 Eufriesea mexicana
TTGCACCCTGACGTTACAAAGCCGCTATTGCTGTCCTCCTCAGAGCCAAGCAGGAAATACTAAAGCACAGTAGTGTGCAGAATTCTTCGGATAGCAGTGTGAAGCATAAAAGTCAGAGAAACACTTTCCTAACCTGCCCAAAGGAAACGTAGCCGAGCGCAACATAACTCAATCTATCGTGCCGAGAACGCTTTTGTTGCCCTCGCCAGAGCAAAGCAGGATATATTAGGCGAGAGCAGAGCGCAGAATTTGCCCTTAGCGAACTTGACCAGACATAACCTAGACGAACGTAACCTATCCCAGCCGGACGTTTCGAGATCACTCTTGCTGTGCTCCCCAGTGCCAAGCGTAACGTACGAAACCGGAGAATAGCGCAGAAACCCATAGAATCGCAGTGTATAGCACAAAAGTAAAAGGTACCATATCCTAAGGA
>NW_016960891.1:0-757 GCF_001483705.2 Eufriesea mexicana
TCCATTCTTCCGTACATCCATTCATCCGTACATCCGACCATCCATACCTCAAACCATCCATACGTACGTCAATCCATACGTCCATCAATCCATACATCCATTCATCCATACACCCATCCTTCCATAAATCCATCCTTCCATACAACCACCCATCCATACATCGATCGATCCATACATCTATCCATCCATACATCCATCCATACATACATTCATACATCCACACATCC
Organism: Eufriesea mexicana; assembly: GCF_001483705.2. Lineage (NCBI taxonomy): Eukaryota > Metazoa > Arthropoda > Insecta > Hymenoptera > Apidae > Eufriesea > Eufriesea mexicana. Next base: position 228 of record NW_016960891.1, read on the forward strand.
ATATACCAATACTTCCATACATCCATCCACTCCTACATCCAGCCACCCATACATCCATTGATACATACATCCATCCATCCATACATCCACCCACCCATCCATCCATCCATACATGCATCCATACAGACATCAATACAGACATCCATACATACACCAGTACATTCATCCATTCGTACATCCATACATCCACACGTCCATACATCCATAAATCCACCCATCCATGCAGTCATCCATCCATACGTACATCCATACAACCATGCATACCCCCATACAATCGTCCATACATACATCCATAGATAAATCCGTAAATGCGTCAATACATACATCCATGCATGCAGCCATCAATACATCCATCCACTCATACATCCATCCATCCATACATCCATACAGATATACCTACACACATCCATACATACGTACATCCATACATTCGTATATCCATACATTCGTACATCCATACGTCCATACATCCATACATGCATACATGCATACATTCTTAAATCCATACATCCATACATACATACATCCAT
>NW_016960892.1:0-1058 GCF_001483705.2 Eufriesea mexicana
CACAAAAGTCAAGGTTATAATCTCCTAACCTGACAAAACGTGACACGAACAAACGTAACGTAGTACAACTTGTGGTGCCACGATAATTATTGCTGGCCTCACGAGAGACGGGTAGAGTATAGCAGAGCAATGTAGGTCGCTGAAGTCGACCGGACAGCAGTGTATTGTACAAAGTCAAAGCTACACTATCCTAACCTAACCAAACGTAGCATAACCGAACGCAACATAACTCAGCCTATCGTGCAGAGAGGACTACTGCTGACCTCCCCATAGCTAAGTAGGATATGCTAGAGCACTATAGATAGTAAAAATCCACCGAAGACCAGCGTAGAGTGCAAACGTCAAAGCTATCCTATCCAAACATAACCTACCTAAACCAAACGAAACGTAACCTGACTGAACCGAACATGTCGCCATCGCTATTACTGGCAACCCCAGAGCGGGGAAGAACATATTAGAGGACGGCAGAGCGCAGAAATCATCCCTATAGTAGCGTACAGCGCAGAAGTCAAAGTTAACCAACCATAACCTGACCAAACGTAACGTAACCAAACATAACGTGACATATACTGACGTGCCGAGACCTATATTGCTGACCTCCCCAGAGCTTAGCAGAACATATTAGAGCACAGTAGAGCGCAGAGGTCCACCGAGTACCAGCTTGTAGCACAAAAGTCAAAGCCATCCGAACCAAACTTAACCAAACCTAGCTTGGCCAAGCGTAATCTATCTAAACCAAACGTCCAACGACCACTATTGCTTGACACCCCAGAGACATGCAGATCCTAGTGGAGCAATGCAGATCCCAGATATCGACCGTATAGAAAAAAAATATAGCACGGAGGTCAATGTCATCCTAACCAAACTTGACCTACCCCAGCCTAACCAAGCGTAACCTGGCCCAACAAAACGTGCCACGCATCCCCTGGCAGGCCTCTACAGAGTCAAGCATATGCTGGTATAGCAAAGCAGTGCGCAGGTATCGACCATATAGTAGCGTATAGCGCAAAAGTCAAAGCTATCCTAACCAAACAAGACATAACATAACATAGCCGAAC
>NW_016960893.1:0-795 GCF_001483705.2 Eufriesea mexicana
GGCTATCCTTGACCTTTGTGCAGTACATCGCTATTTGGTGGCTTCGTTATCTCTTCTGCGCTCTAGAATTCTCTGCTTTGCTCATGGGAGGCCAGAAATTGTGGCTACCGCGGGTTATGTTTAGTTATGTTACGTTCGGTTATGTTACGTTGGCCCTGGTTGGGTATGGACAGCTTCGCCTTTCGTGGTATAAACTGTTGTTCGATGGATTTCTGCGCACCGCTGTGGTGTAGTGTGTTCTGCTTGGCTCTGGTGTGGCCATCAGTAGTGGTCTCGGAACGATAGGTTGAGTTATCCTAAGTTCGGTTATGTTTGTATAGGGTAAGTTTGACATTATGCTATACACTGCTATACGGTGTATTCCTGCGCTCCCCGTGGATCTAATATACTATGCTCAATTGCACGGAGGCTAGAAATAGCGGTCGCGGCACGACATTAGTGAAATGTAGATCGCTGAAATCCAACGAACAGCAGTGTATAGCATAAAAGTCAATGCTATCCTTTCCTAGCCTAACCAAACGAGACATAACCAAACGTAATATGACACAACCTTACGTGACGAGACCAATATTGCTGCCATCCCAGAGCCAGGCAGAGCATTCTAGAGCACAGTATAGCACAGAAGTTCACTGAATTGCAGTGTACAGCACAATTGTCCATGCTATCACCTCCTACCCTCAGCGAAATTAACATAGCCAAACGTAGCCCACATCAGACAGACGTGCCGGGACCGCTGTTTCTGGCCACATTCCAGCAGAGTATAGTGGAGCAATACAGAGTGTCAAGATACGCCGA
>NW_016960894.1:0-1087 GCF_001483705.2 Eufriesea mexicana
GGGGGGAGATTGTGGCAGCGGTTACATAGATTTCTGAGTATATATGTGCTGGGATGAGTGGAGCAGGTGTGCGTGGGCTTTCAGAGCGTAATGAATTTAGGATATAATAGTGGTGGTAGTTGTCATAGTGTAATTTGCATAAGGGTGAAGAATGTTTTTGTGGAATGTTGCTGGTCTGTGTCGAGTGTGACCAGGGGTCGTGAAAAACATTTAATGACTTTAGGACAGTCAACAGGAAAAAACGTTGTGCGTAAGAGAGTCGTGTATAGATTATATCGTAGATACGTGCGAGTCCATTTTTGCTAATTCAATTATAATTTGTGCTCCGTTATTAAACGTTTTAATAAATTTTGTTCTTACTTCATCCACCACTGTCATATGTATGGTACTGTTACGGCTGGAGGTATTTGAAACGGACAGTGCGGTTCCTAGTACATTCAACAGCAGGGCACTGTAGCTTGTACTAACATGATCAATGATGATTTAGATTCCATAGTCATTCTAAAATGACAAAAAGGATATACGTTGCTGCACGAGGTATTAATAATTAAGGTAACAGTACTGAGTGCAGCCATCAACACAGTGATGCAGCGGATGGAACAAACTGTTCACTAACGGTTTAAATTCTACAGTAGTTCTAAAATAACCAATGTTTATATCAGTTATGGCGAGAGATAGTAACAATTCCCAGTACGGTATTTGTTACATCCATCAATAGATCTCTGTAGCTAATGGATTAATCTAATCAGTGACGATTTATATACTATTTCAATTCTAGAATGATATGGGGCTGATTAGTTATCCCTCTAGATGTTAACAAGCGACGAAACGGTATAGAGTACAGCCATCACCACAGTACTGCATCTTTTGGATTAAAATCTGTTCACTGATGTCGTGATTTCTGTAGCAATTATAGAATAATCAGTGTATAAGTAAGAATAGCTGGAGATATTTACAATTGACACTGCGGTACTTAGAGCATCCACCAGCAGAGCACGGCATCGGCTGAATATATCAGTTCTCTGATGATTCACGTCTTGTAGCAATTCTAGGATGACCAAAGCGGAATCGAATATCGCTTGAGGTG
>NW_016960895.1:0-1021 GCF_001483705.2 Eufriesea mexicana
TTTGGTTTGTTTGGGTCTGGTTTGGATAACTTTGACTCTTGTGCTCAACACTGTTACTCTGTGCACTTGTGCGCTCTACTGCGCTCAATCACACTCTGCATGTCCCTGGGGACGCCGGCAATGGCGGTCGCGGCAAGTTAGGATGCATTATGTTACGTTTGGCTAGGTTAGGTTTGGTTAAACTTGGTCGGGATGGTTTCATCTTCTCGGCCGTACACTGCTATTCGGTGGATTTTTACGATCTACTGCGCTCTAGTATGTCCTGCTTGGCCCTGGGGTGAGCAACAATTGCGGTCTTGGCACGTCAGGATTGGTCAGAATATATTCGGCTACGATACGTTGGTTTGGTTTACGCTTCGGTGGTTATGACTTTTCTCATGTACACTGCGATTAAATGGATTTCTGCGTTCTGCTTTCTACTAATGTGTTCCGTATGACACTGGGTAGGCAGGCAATGCTGGTCGCGGCACGTTGGGTTGAGTTAGGATACGTTTCAGAAAGTTACGTTTGGCTAGGTTACGAGAGGGCAGCTTTGGCTTCAGTGCTATAGTCTGCTATTACGCGGACTTCTGCTTTCTACAGTGCTGTAATATTTTCAGCTTGCCTCTGGAAAGACCAGGAATGGAGGCCACAGCTCGTTATGATGCGTCAGTTTACTTTCGGACAGGCTATGTCATGATATGCTTGGCCAGGATAGCTCCAACTTTTGTGCTGTGCACTGCCAATTTTTTTATTTCTGCGCTCTACTGCACTCAAGTATGTCCTGCTTGGCTCTCGGGAGGGCAACAACAGCTGTCTCGCCACGTTAGGATGAGTCAGGCAATGTTTGGTTTTGTTTTGATGGTCCGGGTTAGGCGTGGATAGCCTTGACTTTTCTGATATGCCCTGTGATTATACGGTTTCATGCGTACTACTCTCCACTAACGTGTACCGCTAGGCATCCGCTAGGCTCTGTGGGGGGCAGCAATAGTGGTCGCGGCTCTTAAGGTTGAGTTAGGTTACGTTTGGTTATGTTACTCTT
>NW_016960896.1:0-239 GCF_001483705.2 Eufriesea mexicana
CTCCAACCAAACCACACGTGACATAACCAAACGTAACGTATCACAAACGAACCTGCCGAGACCACTATTGCTGGCCTCCATAGAGACAAGCCGAATGTACTAGAGCACAGTAGTGCGCAGAGATCCAGCGCATTGTATTGTACTACAAAAGAGTCAAAGGTAACCAAACAATACCTGAACTAACCTAACCTTACCCATCGTAACCAAACTCAACGGTAAGTGCCGATACCGCTATAGTT
>NW_016960897.1:0-1441 GCF_001483705.2 Eufriesea mexicana
GTCAGCTCACAACGATATTAGTCGAAAATGTCTATAAAATTGAATTTTCCATCTAGATACTATTGAATTGCAATGGCTCTGGCTCGCCAATAGAATCTTTCGTCCATATGCATCCAAGAAATTGAGTTCACCGCGATATTAGTCGAAACTGTCAATAGAATTGGATGGTCCAGCTAGATTCTATAGTATTGCAATGGCTATAGCTCGCCAATAGTATCTTTCCTCCGTATCTATGCAAGAAAGTTACATCACGACGATATTTGTGGAAGATGTTAGTAAAATTGAATATTCCAGGCAGATTCTATAGCACTGCAACGGCTATAGCACGCCAATAGAATCGTTCCTCCTTATTTATGCAAGAAAGTTACCTCACCACGATATTAGTCGAAGATGACAATAAAATTGAATTTTCGACGCAGATTCTATAGCATTGCAATGGCTATAGCGCGCCAATAGATATTTCCTCCTTATTTATGCACGAAAGATACCTCACCACGATATTTGCCGGAAATGTCATTAAATTGAATTTTCGAAGCAGATTCTATAGCACAGTAATGGCTATAGCACGCCAATAGTATCTTTCCTCCTTATTTATACAAGAAAGTTAGCTGACCGCGATATTGGCCGAAAATGTCAATAAAATTCAATTTAGCAGCCAGATTCTATAGCGTTGCAATGGCTATAGCTCGCCAATAGTATCTTTCCTCCTTATTTATGCACGAAAGATACCTCACCACGATATTTGCCGGAAATGTCATTAAATTGAATTTTCGAAGCAGATTCTATAGCACAGTAATGGCTATAGCAGGCCAATAGAATCTTTCGTCCATATGCATCCAAGAAATTTAGCTCACCGCGATATTAATCGAAACTGTCAATAGAATTGGATTTTCCAGCCAGACTCTATAGCATTGCAATGGCTATAGCTCGCCAATAGTATCTTTCCTCCGTATTTAGGCAAGAAAGTTACATCACGACGATATTTGACGAAGATGTTAATAAAATTGAATTTTCCATACAGATTCTATAGAATTGCAATGGCTAAAGCACGCCAATAGAATTCTTCCTCCTTATTTCTGCAAGAAAGTTAGCTCACCACGATATTAGTCGAAAATGTCAATGAAACTGAATTTTCGAGCCAGACGCTGCAGCATTGCAATGGCTATAGCACGCCAATAGATTCTTTCCTCATTATTAATGCAAGAATGTTAGCTCGCCACGATATTTGTCGAAAAAGTCAATAAAATTGAATCTCCCATCCAGATACTATAGAATTGCAATGGCCATAGCTGGCCAATAGAATCATTCCTCCGTATTTATGCAAGAGAGGTACCTCACCACGGTATGAGTCGAAAATGTCAATAAAGCTGAATTTTCAAGGCAGAATCTATAGCATTGCAAATGCTATAGCACGCCAATGGTATCTTTCCTACTTATTTAC
>NW_016960898.1:0-569 GCF_001483705.2 Eufriesea mexicana
AGCCGTCTCGGCACGTTAGGTTCAGTCAGGCTCTATTTTGTTGCGTGGTGTTTTTTTTGGCTACGCACGGGTAGCTTTCGCTTTTCAGTTGTACATTGCGATTATATGGATTTCTGCGTTCTACACTCCACTAATACGTTCTGCTTGACTCTGGTGAGGCAAGCAATGGAGGTCGCGGCTCGTTTGGTTGAGATATGTTAGGCTTAGTCATGTTACAATTCGTTACGTTGGGAGGGAATATCTTTGTCTTTAGCGCCGTCGTCTGCTCTCAGATGGGCTTCTGCGCGCAACAGTGCTCTAATATTTTCAGCTTAGCTCTGGTGGGGCCAGCAGGGGAGTCCTCGGCACGGTATGATGAGTTATGCTGTGCTCGGTTAGGATGCGTTAGGCTATGTTTGGAGTAAGGATAGCTTTAACTTCTTTGCTGTACACAGCAGTTTGGTGGATTTCTGGGCTCTACTGAGCTCTAGTACTTCCTGCTAGGCGCTGGGGTGGACAGCAAAAGCGGTCTTGGCACGTTAGGCTGAGTTAGGTTACCATTGGTTATGAATTGACTGCCTGGGTTAGGA
>NW_016960899.1:0-518 GCF_001483705.2 Eufriesea mexicana
CGATGCTATAGAATCTGTCTGGAAAATTCAATTTTATTGACGTTTCCGGCTAATATCGTGGTGTCCTAACTTTCTTGCATTAATAAGGAGGGAAGACTCTATTGGCGTGCTGTAGCCATTGCAATGTTATAGACTCTGTCCAGAAAATACAATTTTATTGACATTTTCGACTAATATCGTGGTGAGCCAACTTTCATGCATAAATAAGGATCAAAGACTCTATTGGCGGTCTATAGTCATTGCAATGCTATAGGTTCTGGCTGGAAAATTCAATTTTATTGACATTTTCGACTTATATATGTCGTGGTGACCTAGCTTTGTTGGATATATAAGGAGGAAAGAATCTACTGGCGTGCTACAGCCGTTGCAATGCTATTGAGTCTGGCTGGAAAATTCAATTTTGTTGACCTTTTCGAATAATATCGTGGCGACCTATCTTTCTTGCATACGTAAGGAGGAAAGATCCTACTGGCGTGCTATATCCATTGTAATGCTATAGAATCTGTCTGGAAAATTGA
>NW_016960900.1:0-2002 GCF_001483705.2 Eufriesea mexicana
AAGAGTCTAGACCATTCTATCCTAACCCTACCAAATGTAACATAACCGAGCGTAGCACAGACCTACCTAACGTGAGGAGAACACAACTGCTGGCCTCCTAGAGCCAAGCAGAAAGCATTAGAACGCTGTAGGACGCAGAACTCTGAGTACAGCAGGGTATAGCGCAGAAGGCTGAACTACCATATCCTAACCTCACCAAACGTAACATAACCAAGCGTGGCATAGATGAACCAAACGTGACCAGACCGCCATTGCTAGCATCCACAGAGACTAGCGGAATGTACTGGAGCACAGTAGAGCGCAGATAACCACCGAATTTCAGTGTATAGCACGATAGTCAAAGGTAACCGGATTGGGCTTATTCTAACCTAACCCAACCGAACGTAACATAACCCATCCTATCGTGCCGAGAACACAATTGATGGCCTCCCGACAGCCAAGCAGAATATAGTAGAGCACAGTATATCACAGATATCCACCGAATAGCAGTGTATGGCATAAAAGCCAAAGCTATCGTAACCAAACCTAGCATAAGCTAGCCTAACCATGCGTAACCAAACCCAAACTAACATGCCACGACAACTATTGCTCGCATCGCCCGAGTCGAGCAGAGTATAGTAGAGAAATGTAAAGAGCAGAAATCCACCGGATAGCAATGTACAGCACAAGTATCAGAGAAATCTTAGCCAAGAGATCCTAACCTAACCTAGCGAACCGAAGCCGGACTAAACCTAACGTGCCGAGGCCAACAATACTGGCCGCCCCAGAGCCAAGCAGGACATACTAGGGCACAGTAGAGAGAAAATACCACCGAATGGTTGTGTATGGCACAACAGTCCAATCCACACTATCCTAACTTGACCAAACGTATCATGAGCAGACGTAGCATGACTGAACCTAACGTGCCGGGACCAATACCGCTGACCAGTTCAGAGTAAAGCAAAATATACCAGAGCACAGTAGAGCGCAGATATCCACCGCACAGCAGTGTATAGCACAAAAGTCAAACATAACCTTACCTAAAATGACACGACCTAATCTATCCGAACGTGGTCCAACTAAATATAACGCGCCGCGACCTCTATCAATGGCCTCCGTGGTGCCAAGCAAAACATGTTAGAGCACAGTGGATAACATAAGTCCACCGAATAGCAGTGTATGGCACGAAAGTCAAAGATAACCGAACCAAACTTAACCCAACCCAGTCTACCAAACGCAACCTAACCCAACCTAACATGCCATGAACACCGTTGTTCGGCGCCCCAGGTTCGAGCAGAATATATTAGAGCAATGTAAAGCGCAGAAATCTACCGCACTGCGGTGTACAGCACAAAAGTTAAACACCCTGACCAATGCTGGCTTAACCTAAGCTATCCAAACGTTGTGTAACAAAACATAACGTGGCGAGATCGATATTGCTGGCCATCCCAGAGACAAGCAGGACATATTAGAGAACACAAGAGAGCAAAGATCCACCGCACGGCATTGTATAGCGCAAAAGTCAAGGCTACGGTATCCTAACGTAGCAAAAGGTATAACAACCGAACGCAGCATATCTCAGCCTAACGTGCCGCGACCACCATTGCTGGCCTCCCCAGTGTCAAGAAGGATACGCTAGAGCGCAGCAGAGAGCAGAAATCCACCACATTGCAGTGTACAGCACAAAAGTCAAACACAACCTGACCTAACGTGTGCGAACCGAACCTGCCGAAACGAAAACGTAGTGTAACTCTACATAACCCGACGAGACCAATATTACTTGCCTCTCCAGAGCCATGCAGTGCATATTAGAGCATATTAGAGGGCAGAAGTCCACCGAACAGCAGTGAAAAGCACAAAATTAAAAACAGTAAGTCCCAACCTAGCCGAACGGAAATACCCAAAAGAAACATAACTCAACATAACTCGACGAAAACACTATTGCCGGCCCCCAGAGAGGCGAGCAGAACATATTATAGCACTGCAGAGAGAAGAAATCCGCTGAATTTCAGTGAAAAGCACA
>NW_016960901.1:0-240 GCF_001483705.2 Eufriesea mexicana
TCCTCCTTATTTATGCAAGAAAGTTAGCTCACCACGATATTAGTGGAAACTGTCAATGTAATTGAATTTTCCGGCCAGATACTATAGCATTGCAATGGTTATTGTTTGCCAATATAATCTTTCCTCCTTGTTTATGCAAGAAAGATAGCTCATCAGGATATTAGTCGAAAATGTCAATAAAATTGAAATTTCCAGCCAGATTCTACTGCATTGCGAAGCCTATTGGCACGCCAATAGTAT
>NW_016960902.1:0-1429 GCF_001483705.2 Eufriesea mexicana
GCCGTACACTGCGATTCTACATATTTCTGCGCTCTCCTTCCCTCTACTATGATCTGCTCGACTATGGGGTGGACAGCAATGGTGGTCACGGTACGCTAGGATGAATTATGTTACGTTTGGTTATGTCAATATTGGATAAACTGGGATAGGGTAGCTTTGACTTTTGTGCTGAGCACTGCTATTCGGGGTACTTCTGTGCTCCAGCGTGCTATGGTATGTTCTGCTCAGTACTGAGGGCGCAGAAAAAGTGGCATCGGCATGTTATTTCGAGTTTGCCTGCGATTGGTTATGTTAGACTAGTTCAGTTAAGGTTTGGGTATATAAGGTTTCTGCTATACACTGCAATCAGGGGGAATTCTGCGATCTGCTGTGCCTTAGTATAATCTGTGTGGCTCTGCAGAGGCCAGCAGTAGTGGCCTCGGCACGTTCGGTAGAGCGATACTACGTTCGGTCGTGCTACGTTTGTTGAGGTTAGGATATTATAGTTTAGACTCTTGTGCTTTACACTGCTATCCTCGTATTTATGCGCTTTACAGTTTTCTAACATTTTCTGCTTGGCTCCATGGAGGCCAGCAATAGTGTTTCCTCGGTGCATTCGGTTGAGATAGGTTACGTTTGGTTAGAATATGTTAGGACAGGTTAGGTTTGGCTACCTTTGCTTTTGTGCTATACACTGCTATTCCGTGAATTCCTACGCTCTAATGTGCCGTAATATGCTTTGCCTGTCGCTGATGTGGCAAGTAATAGTGGTCTGTGCACGTATGGTTCATATACGTTACGTTCCTGTAGGCTAGGTCAGGAAGGATTTCTGTGACTTTTGTGCCATAGCATGCCATTGGGAGGATCTATGCGCTCTGCAGGCTCTACTTTGCTCTGCACGGCTACGGAGAGGCGTGCAGTAGTGGACTTGGCACGTTAGATCGTGTTATGTTATAATTGGATAGGTCAGGTCAGGCTATGTTTCGTCATGATAGCATTGACTTTCGTGCAATACACGGTTATTCAGTGGATTTCTGTGATCTACAATACTCTACTGCATTATGCTTGGCTCTGGGGATGCCAGGAGCAGTGGTCGCTGTACGTTGCGCTGAGCTGTGCTACGTTTGGTTAGGTTAAGTCAGGTCAGGTTAGGTTAGGTTATCCCAGTCTTCTGTGCCATTCACTGCAATGCGGTGGATTTCTGTGCTCTACACTGCCATAGTATATTCTGCTTGGGACAGGGGAGCCCAGCAGTTGTAGCCTCGGCACGTTAGGTTGAGTTATGCTACGATTGGATGCGTTGTCCTTGGTGTGGTTATTGAAGGATAGCTGAGTCTTGTGTGCCATACACTGCTACGATGCGTTTTCCTTGGTGTGGTTATTGAAAGATAGCTGAGTCTTGTGTGCCATACACTGCTATCCGCGGATTTCTGCGCTCAACTGTGCTCTA
>NW_016960903.1:0-264 GCF_001483705.2 Eufriesea mexicana
TATTAGTCGGAAATATCAATAAAATTGAATTTTCTAGCTGGATGCTATAGCAATGAATGGCTACAGCACGCCTGTAGAATGTACCCTCCTTATTTACGCAATAAAGTTAGCTCATCACGATATTAGTCAAAAAAGTCAATAAAATTGAATTTTAAAGCCAGATTCTACAGGAATGCAGTGGCTATAGCTCGCTAATGGAATCTATCCTCCTTATTTATGCAAGCAAGTTAACTCACCACAATATTAGTCGAAAATGTCAATAAA
>NW_016960903.1:338-542 GCF_001483705.2 Eufriesea mexicana
CCTTATATATGCAAGGATGTTATCTCACCACGATATTAGACGAAAATGTCAATGAAATTGAATTTTCCAGGAAGATTCTACTGCGTTGCAATGGTAATAGCACGCCAATAGGATCGTTCCTCCTTATTTATGCAAGAAAGATAGCTCACCACAATATTAGTCGAAAATGTCGATAAAATTGAACTTTCCAGCCAGATTCTATAG
>NW_016960904.1:0-570 GCF_001483705.2 Eufriesea mexicana
ATGGATGTATGGTTGGATGTATGTATGGTTGTATGTATGATGTATGTATGGATGTATGTATGGCTGTATGGATGAATGGAAGGATGGATTTATGGATGTGTGGATGTATTAATGTACGGATGGTTGGATGTATGGATGTATAGATGTATGGATCGATGGGAGTATGGATGGGAACTTGTATGGATGGATGGATGTATGGTTCGATGGATGTATGGATCGGTGGATGTATGGATGGATGGATGGATGTAAAGATGGATGTATGGATGTTATGTATGTATGGATCAATGGTTGGATGGATGGATGGATGTATGGATGGATTGAGGTATGGATGAACGGATGTACGGATGTATGAATGCACGAGTGAATGTATGAATGGATGGGTGTGCGGATGGATGGATTTATCGAATGATGGACGTACGAATGGATGCATTTATGGATGCATGGATGTGTGGATGTATGTATGAATGTATGTATGGATGCATTTACGGATGTATCTACGGATGTATGTATGGTTGAGTGTATTGGTGTATGCATGGATGTATGGATGTATGTATGGACGTATGTATGGAT
>NW_016960905.1:0-231 GCF_001483705.2 Eufriesea mexicana
TATGGATTGGTGGATGTATGGATTTATGTATTGGTGGATGGATGGACGTATGTGTGGATGTGTTTATAGATGTAAGTGTGTATGTATGGATGTATGGATGTATGTATGTGTGGATGTACGAATGTATGGGTGTACGGATGAATGGATGCATGGATGGGTGCTAGTATAGATGGATGGATGTATGGTTCGATGGATGTATGGGTGGGTGTATGTATGGATGGATGGACGTAT
>NW_016960906.1:0-337 GCF_001483705.2 Eufriesea mexicana
CTCACCAAACGTAACATGACCGAACGTAGCATCGTTCGACCTATCGTGCCGAGGCCGCTATTGCTGGCCACCCCAGAGCCAAACAGAACACACTGGAGCACACTAGAGCGCAGGAGCCCACCGAATAGCAATGTATAGCGCAAATGTCGATGGTATCCCATCCTAATATGTCCAATCTTAACTTAATCAAACGTAACATAACACACACAAATGTATCCCGACCAAAATTGATGGCCTCCCCAGTGTCGTGCAGAATTTTCTAGAGGACAGTACTGCGCAGAAATAAACCGCATTGCAGTGAATTGCACAAAAGATGTAAATACTATAACCTAACCTG
>NW_016960907.1:0-597 GCF_001483705.2 Eufriesea mexicana
GCCAGAGACAAGCAGTATGTAGTAGAGCACAGAGGACAACAGAAATCGACGAAATAGCAATGTTAATCGCAGAAGTAAATGTAGCATATCCAAACCTAGCCAAACTTAACACATCCAAACTTAACACAATTCAACCTAACATGACGAACCTAACATGACGAGAACGCTATTGATGAATATATAAGAGTACAGTAGAGCGCAGGAATCCACCGCACTGCAATGTACGGCACGAAAGTCAAAGACACTCTGACCAAAGGTTTCCTAACCTAACCTATCCAAACGTAGAGTAGTAAAACACAAAGTGACGATACCAATATTGCTGGCGATTCCAGAGCCAAGCAGAACATATTAGTGTACATTTGAAAGCAGAAATCTGCCAAATAGGAGTGCATAGCGCAAAAGTCAAGGCAATATCATCCTAACTTAACCAAACGTAACATAAGTATACGTAACATATCTGGAACTAACGCGCCGAAACCACTAATGGTGGCCTCCCCAGGACGAAGCAGAATATACCAGGGCATACTAGACCGCAGGAACCTGACGCATTGCTAGGTACAGCACAAAAGTCATACATACCTTGACCTAACCGGACCG
>NW_016960908.1:0-1353 GCF_001483705.2 Eufriesea mexicana
ATATTAGTCGAAAATGTCAATAAAATTGAATTTTCCAGACAGATTCTGTAGGAATGCAATGACCATATAACGCCAGTAGAACCTTTCCTCCTTATTTATGCAAGAAAGTACGCCCTCCACGATATTAGTCGAAAACGTCAATAAAATTGGGCTTTCCAGACAGACTCTATAGCATAGCAATGGCTGCAGCACGCAAGTAGAATCTTTCATCCATACACATGCAAGAAAGTTATGTCACCACGATATTAGTCAATATGTCAATCGAATTGCATCTTCCAGACAGATTCTATAGCATTGCAATGGCCATAGCACGTCAATAGTATCTTTCCTCCTTATTTATGCAAGAAAGTTCGCCCACCACGATATTTGTCGAAAACGTCCATAAAATTGGGCTTTCCAGACAGACTCTATAGCATTGCAATGGCTATAGTCCGCCAATAGAGTCTTTCCTCCTTATTTATGCATGAAAGTTAGGTCACCACGATATTAGCCGAAAATGTCAATAAAATTGAATTTTCCAGACAGATTCAATATCATCCCAGTGACAATAGCACGCCAGTAGAATCTTTCCTCCTTATATATGCAAGAAAGTTAGGCCACCACGATATTAGCGGAAAATGTCATTGAAATTGAATTTTCCAGCCTGATTCTATTGCATCGCTATGACTATAGCACGCCAATAGTATATTTCTTCCTTATCTATGAAGGAAAGATAGCTCACCACGATATTAGTCGAATATGTCAGTAAAATCGTATTTTGCTCGCAGATTCGGTAGAATAGTAATGGCTATAGCAGGCCAACAGAACCTTTACTCCTTATTTATGCAAGTGGGTTTGCTCACAACGCTATTAGACGAAGATGTCAATAAAATGGAATTTTCCAGCCAGATTCTATAGCATTGCAATGGCTATTGCAGGCCAGTAGAATCTTTCCTGCTTATATATCCAACAAAGCATGGTCACCACGATATTAGTCGAGAATGTCAATAAGATTGAATTTTCCAGACAGATTCTATAGCATTGCAATGGCTATTGCAGGCCAGTAGAATCTTTCCTGCTTATATATCCAACAAAGCATGGTCACCACGATATTAGTCGAGAATGTCAATAAGATTGAATTTTCCAGACAGATTCTATAGCATTGCAATGGCTATAGCACGCGGGTAGGATCTTTCCTCCTTATATATCCAACAAAGCTACGTCACGACGATATTCGTCGAAAATGTCAATAAAATTGAATTTTCCAGCCAGACTCTATAGCATTGCAATGGCTATAGACCGCCAATTGAGTCTTTCCTCCTTATTTATGCATGAAAGTTATCTCACCACGATATTAGTCGAAAATTTCAATAA
>NW_016960909.1:0-611 GCF_001483705.2 Eufriesea mexicana
TGTATGGATATACGGATGTACGGATGTATGGATGTGTATCTGTATGGATGTATGGATGGATGGTTGTATGATTGGATGGAAGTATGGATGGATGGGTGTATGATTGGATGGAAGTATGGATGGATGGAAGTATGGACGTATGTATGGATATATGCATGGATGTATGCATGGTAGCATCGATGTATGGATGGATGGATTTATGGATGTGTGTATGTTTGAATGTATGGATGGATGGATGTGAGGATGTATAGATGTATGGATCGATGGGAGTATACTTGTATGGAGGGATGGATGTATGGTTCGATGGATGTATGGATGAGTGGATGTATGGATGGGTGGATGTGCGGATGAATGGATGTATGGAAGGTGGATGTATGGATGCGTGGATGTATGGATGGGTGGATGTATGGATGGATGAATGTATCAGAGTGTGGATGTTCGAATGGATGCATTTACGGAAGTATGTTTGTGGGGATGTATGGACGAATATATACATGGATGGATGGATGGATGATTGGATGGATTTATGGATGGGTGAATGGATGCACGTATGTATGGATGTATGCATGGATGTATGTATGGATGCATTTACGGATGTATCTATGGATGTA
>NW_016960910.1:0-602 GCF_001483705.2 Eufriesea mexicana
CAGAATGCACTAGAGCAGAGTAGAGCGTAGGAATCCACCGCATTGCAATGAATAGCACAAAGGACGAACATATCCCAACCAAACCTGACCTAACCTAACCAAACCGAACGTAGCACAACCCAATATGACGTCCGGCTGTAACTGCTCCTGCCTTGCCCATAGTCAAGCAGAGTGCAGTAGAGCACAGTAGATCACAGAATCCCTCGTAATAGCAGCGTAATGCACAAAAGTCGGAATAGCCTATCCTAAAAATAGCCTATCCTAACCAAGCCAAACGTAACATATCCATGCCTAACACAAACTAACATGAAGAGGCCTCTACTGCAGAACCAAGCAGAATATACTGGAGCACAGTAGAGCGCAGATAATCCACCGAATAGCAGCGTACAGCACGAAAGTCAAAGCTCTGATCCCCAAACTTAGCCTAACCTAACCTTACCAAACTTAATCTAACACATCACAACGTGCCACGACCGCTATTGTTTCCCAGACAGAGCCGAACAGAGCACAGTGGAGCCATGTAGAGCGCAGAAATCCGCCGAATAGCAGTGTATAGCGGAGGAGTCAAAGATATCCAAACCTAACCTGAACTAACCTAACCC
>NW_016960911.1:0-670 GCF_001483705.2 Eufriesea mexicana
TAGAACATAGCCAAACATAGCATAACTCAACCTATAGTGCCGAGACAGCTATTGCTGCCACCCATAGAGCCAAGCAGGACCTACTAGAGCACAGTAGAGCGCAGGAGCCAACCGAATAGCAATGTTGATCACAAAAGTTAAAGCTACACCTACCAAACATAGCCCAGCCCAACGTGACCTAAAGAAATCTGTCTCAACGTAACGAGCTGAGGCCAGTATTGATGGCCTTCCCAGAGCCAAGCCGAAAATATTAGAGCACTGTAGGGCGCAGAAATCCACCTAATGGCGGACTATAGCGCTAAAGTCATAGCTATCCTCTCCTAACCTATCCAGACGTAACATAGCAAAGCGTAACCTATCTGAACCTAATGTGCCGCGACCTTTGTTGCTGCCATCCACAGGGCCAAGCAGGATATACTAGAGCACAGTAGACCGCAGAAATCAACCGAATCTAGCAGCACAAAAGTTTAACCTACCCTGACCAATTATTGCCTAACCCAAACTAACCGGACGTAACTTGACGCAACATTACATGCCGAGGCTACTATTGCTGGCCCTCCCAGAGCGAGGCAGGAAATATTAATGCAGTTTAGGGAGCATATATCCAACGAATAGCTGACTATAGCACTAAAGTCAAAGCTATCCTCACCAAACCTTACCAAGAGTAACA
>NW_016960912.1:0-900 GCF_001483705.2 Eufriesea mexicana
TTGCCTTCACGGAGGACAGCAATGATGGTCCCGTCATGTTACGTTGACTTAGGTTACACTTGGATATGTTACGTTTGTCTAGGTTAGGATAGGCTACTTTGTCTTTTGCGCTATGCACGGCTATAAGATGGGCTTCCGCGCTCTATTGTGTTCTTATATGCTCCGCTCGTCTCTGTGGTGGTCAGTAATAGTGGTCTCGGCACGTTATGTTGAGTAAGGTTTGGTTAGGGTGGCTCGGTTAGGATGTCTTTGACTTTTGTGCTATAAACTGCTATTCGAAGGATACCTGCGTCCTACATTGCTCTACTATACTCTGCTCGGATCTGGAGAGGTGAGCAACAGTGGTCGTTGTACGACAGGTTGTACGACAGGTTGTGTTAGGTTACGTTTCGTTAGGTAAGGTTAGGTTAAGTTCGGTTACGTAGCTACGACTTTCTCGCTATACACTGTTATTCGGTGGATTTCTGTGATCTACTGTGCTCTGCTACATTTTGTTTGGATCGGCGGAGGCCAGGAGCAGTGGTCGCGGCACGTTATGTTGAGATATGCTACGCCCGGTAGGTTTAGTTAGCTTAGAATAGGTTAGGGTATCCTCAACTTTTGTGCTGTACACTGCTATTCGGTGGATTACTACGCTCCAGATTGCTGTATTATACTCTGCTCGACTCTGTGGATGCGAGCAATTGCGACCGTGGCACTCTAGGATGAGATATGTTACGATTGGTTAGGTTATGTTAGGATAGTTTGGATGGGAAGGATCCGACTTTCGTGCTATACACTGTTTTTCCGTGGATTTCTGAGATCGACTGTGCTTTACTACATTCTGCTTGGCTCTGTGGAGGCCAGGAGCAGAGGCCGCCGCACGTTGTGTTGGGTTAAGCTGTGCTTCGTTGGGATAGA
>NW_016960913.1:0-1002 GCF_001483705.2 Eufriesea mexicana
CTAGCCTAATCTAAACCAACCCAACCCAACCCAACCCATCCCAACCCAACCGAACCCAACCCAACTTAACCTAACGTAACCTAACATAACCTAACCCGGCATAATATAACCTATGCCTACCTAACGTAACCCGACCTAACCTAACCCATTCTAACCTAACACGACCTAACCTAAGCTAACCTAACCTAACCCAACCTAACCTAACCTAACCTTACCCGAGCAAATCTGACCTCGCCTAACCAGGCGTAACATGACACTACCTAACATAACCTAACCTAACCTAAACCAACATAACCGAATCTAACCTAACCTAATCTCACAAAACCTAACATAACAAACCCAACCAAGCTTTACCTAGCCGAATATATCATAACGTAACCTAATCTAACCTAAGCTAAATTAACGTAACCTAACGTAACATAATATGCCCTAACAAATCGTGACCTAACAACCTAACCAAACCGAACCTAACCTTACCTTACCTAACCTAACCTAACCTAACACAACGAAACCTGACCTGGCCTAACCGGGCGTAACATGACCTCACCTGTCCTTACCTAACCCAACCTAACCTAACCTAACCTAACCTAACCTAACTTAACCTAACCTAACCTAACCTAAATTAACCTAACCTAACCTAACATAACGTAGCCTAACCTAACCTAACCCAACCCAGCCCAAGGAACCCAACCCAACCTATCCTAACCTATCGTAACATAACCTAACCTAAGCCGCCCTAACGTAACCCGACCTAACCTAACCCATCCTAAACTAACCCGAACTAACCAAACCTAACCTAACACAACCTAACCGATTCTAAACTAACCCAACCTAACCTAACCTTAACCAATCTAACATAACACCGACATAACACAACCTACCCTAACCTAACCTAACCGAACCTGACACAACCTAAACTAACCTAACCTAACACAACCAAACCTAACCTAACCTATCCTAACCTCACAAAACCAAACGTAACCTACCCAACGAAACTTTACC
>NW_016960914.1:0-1847 GCF_001483705.2 Eufriesea mexicana
CAGCTTTGACTTTTATGCCACACCGCTTTTCGATGGATTGCTGGACTTTACTGCGCTCTAGCGTACTCTGGTTGGTATTCGAGACGCCAGCAATAGTTGTCGCGGCGCGTTAGTTTGCGGTAGGTTACGTTTGGTTAGGTTAGCTTTGTTTGGGTTTCGTTAGCACATCTTCGACCTTCGTGCTGTACACTGCCATTCTATGCATCTCAGCTTTCTGCTCACCTCTAGTAGGCCCTGCTTGACAACGGGGTTGCGAGCAATAACTGTCTCGGCACGTTTGGTTGAAATAGGATGCGTTTGGCTAGGTTACGTTAGCTTTGGATAGATGTGGATGGCTTCGACTTTTCTGCTGTACCCTGCGTTTCTATGCATTTCTGCAATCTACTCTCCGTTATTATGCTCTGCTTGGCCCTTTGGACGCCTCCAATACTGGTCGCAGCATGTTAGGTTGAGCTAGATTCCATTTTGCGCGGTTTTGCTACGCTGGGTCAGGTAAGGATTGCTTTGTTACATATGAGCTCAAAACTGATATTCTAAGGACGCTTGTGCTCCACTGAGCTCTATCATATTCTTCTCGTCTCTGGGGAGGCCAGCAATAGTGTTCGCGGGACTTTAGGTTTAGTTACTCTACGTTCGGTTAGGCTAGGTCATGTCTGGTTAGGCCTGGGTATCTTTGACTTTGTCCTTTTCATTGCTATTTGGTGGCTTTCTGTCCTCTGCTGTGTTCTACTGTACCCTGCTTGACTCTACGTTGTGCTAGGCTACGTCTGACGATATTACGGTTGGTCAGGTTAGCACGGGATAGGATTGGTTCTTGTGTTGTACATCGCTCTTCGGAGGATTTTACGCTCTACATTGCTCTACTGTACTCCGCTCGACCCTGGGGAGGCCAGTAGTATTGGTCTCGGCACGTTAGGTTGATTTAAGCTACGTTCGGTAATGTTACGCTTGGCTATGCTATGATTGTGTATCTTCGACTGTTGTGCTATGCACTGTGATTCCATCGCCTCCTGCGACCTACCCTATCCTAATCTGTACTGCTTGCCTCTTTTCAGGGCGGCATTGACCTTTCTGCTATGCAATGCTATTCGGTCGATATCTGCGCATTGCGTTGCTGTACTGCCATCTGCTTGTCTAGCAGGAGGCCAGCAACAGTGGTCGTAGCGCGCATGGTTTATTTAGATTATGTTTCGCTATGTTAGGTTTGGCTATATTTGGTTAGGACGGTTTTGACTTTGGTGCGATAAACTGCTATTCGGCGGATTCCTGCGGTATGCGGTGCTCTAATATGTTCTTCTTGGCTGTGGGCATGACTGCAGTTTTGGTCCGGCACGTTGGTCTGTGTTAGGTCGCGTTTGGTTGTTCTACGTTTGGCAAGCTAAGGATATTATAGCTTTGACTTTTGCCCTCTACACAGCTTTTCGGTGGATTTCTGCCTCTATTGCGATCTAGTATTGCCTACTTTGATCCGGGAATGCCAGAAATTGTGGCAGTGCAGTGTTGGGTTGGTTTAAGTTACGTTTGGTTAGGTTAGGTTTATTAGGTTAGGTTAGGGTGTCTCAGACTTTCGTGCTTTACACTGCCATTCTATGGACCTCTGCGCTCGACTCTCCTGTAATATGCTCTGCTTGTGGCTGCGGAGTGTAGAAGAGAACTCTCATTACGTTAGGTTGACCTCTGGTGCGTTTGGTCAGGTTACGCTTGTTTAGGTTAGGATGGGATGACTTTGACTTCTTTGCTATACACTGCTGTACGGTGGATTCCTGCGCTCTTCGTTGCTCTACTATACTCTGTTCGACTCTGGGGAGACCATCATTAGCGGTCGTGGCTCGATAGATTGTTTTAGG
>NW_016960915.1:0-3229 GCF_001483705.2 Eufriesea mexicana
ATGCTCTGCTCTGCTCTATGAAGGCCATCAATAGCGGTCGCCGCACGTTACATTGCGTTATGCAACGTTAGGTTAGGTTAGGTTATGACGGGTTAGGTTAATATATCCTCGACTTTTGTGCTACGCACTGCTATTCGGTGGATTCCTGCGCTCTACATTGCTCTACTATAATCTGCACGACTCTCGGGAGGCAAGCAATAGTGGTCGTGGCACGATTTCTTG
The DNA here is from genome assembly GCF_001483705.2 of Eufriesea mexicana. Lineage (NCBI taxonomy): Eukaryota > Metazoa > Arthropoda > Insecta > Hymenoptera > Apidae > Eufriesea > Eufriesea mexicana. The sequence continues at coordinate 223 of NW_016960915.1, forward strand.
AGTTAGGTTATGTTTGGCTATGTTACTTTGGTCTAAGTTTGTTTAGGACAGATTCGACTCTCGTGCCATACACTGTCACTGGGTGGATATTTGTTATCTTCTGTCCTCTACCACATTCTGCTTGGCCCACTGGAGGCCAGGAACAGTGGTGGCGGGTCGTTATGTTGGGCTATGCTACGTTTGGTTTGGTTAGGTTAGGACAGGTTATGCAAGCATATCAACGGCTTTTGTGCTATTCACTGCAATGCGGCCAATTTTTGCTCACCACACTGCTAAAGTACATTCTGCTTGTCTCTGTGGAGACCTGCAATGGTGGTCTCGCCATGATAGGCTCAGTTATGCTACGAATGGATATGTTACATTTGAATAAGTTAGAATATGCTACTATGATTCTTGTGCGTTACAGTGCAATTCCGTGCGTTTCTGTGATGTACCGTCCACTGCTACATTCAGCTTGTCTCTGTGGAGGCCAGGAGCAGTGGTCGCCGCACGTCATATTGAGATATGCTACGTTCGCTTTGGTTATGTTAGAGTATCTACGACTTTAGTGCTGTTCACTGCTAGTCGGTGCGTTTTTGAGCTCTAATGCGCTCCAGTGTGCTCCGCTTGATTCTGGGAGGCCAGCAGTATTGGACTCGTCACGTTATATTTCGCTACACTACGTTCAGGCAGGTCAGGTTAGACCAAGTTACGGCAGGATATGTTTCACTTTTGCACTGAACACTGCAATGAGGTGGATTTATGCGCTCCGCTCTGCTCCAGCATTCTCTGCTTGTGTCTGTGGAGGCCAGCAGTAGTGGTCTCGGCACGTTATGTTAAGCTATGCTGCGTTCGGTTATGTTACGTTTGGAAGGTTAGGATAGGATATCCTAGGCTTTTGTACTATACACGGTTACCCGCGGATTTCTGCGCTCTGCTGTGCCCTAGTATATTCTGCTTGGCTCTTGCGAGACCAGCAATAATGTTCTCGGCACGTCAGGTTGGGCTATGCTACGTTCAATTGTGTTAGGTATGTTGAGGTTAGGATGGGATATTTTAGACTTTGATGCTATGCACTGCTACTCGGAGGATGTCCGCGCTCTACATACCTCAACTATACTCCGCGAGACTATGGGAAGGCGAGCAATGGAGGTCGCAGCACGTTAGGTTGGGGCAGGTTACGTTCGGATTGGTTAGGTTATGTTATGCTTGGCTAGGGTATCTCTTACTTGTTTACTATGCACTGTACTTCGGTGGTTTTCTACGCTCCACCGTGCTCGTGTATGTTCGTATTGCATCTGCGGATGGCAGCAATCGTTATCTCGGGACGTTAGGCTGCGTTGTATTACGTGTAGTTATGTAAAGTTTGGTTAGGCTAGGATGGTATAGCTTGGACTTTTATGCTATACACCGCTCTCCGGAGGACCTCTGCGTCCTACATTGCTCTAATAAGCTCTGCTTGGCCCTTTGATGGCTGGCAATGGTAGTCTCGTCACGTTAGTTTGAGCTATGCTAAGTTCGTTTCGGTTACGTTTGTTTGGACTAGATATGACTTTCGTGGTACACACAGATATTCTGCGGATTTCTACGCTCTAGTGTGCCCTACTATACTCGGCTTGACTCTCGGTATCCGAGCAATAATGGTATGACACGTTAGGTTGTGTTAGGCTAAGTTTAGTTAGGGTTGCTTTGACTTTCGTGCTGTACACTGTTATTCGGCAGATTTCTGCCCTCTGTTGTGCTCTACTCCAATCTGCTTGGCCCCGTGGCGGCCAGCAGTAGTGGTCGCGGCGCGTTAGGGTGAGTTACATTACGTTTGGTTAGGTTAGGTTACGTTGTGTTAGGTTAGGGTAGCTTCGACCTTTTTGCAACACACTGCCATTCTATGGACTGCTGCGCTCTTCTTTGCGCTATCAGACTCTGCTTTCCTCTGTGGACGCCAGGAATAGTGCTCTCGGCACGTTGGGTTGAGTTACGTTCTGTGTGTCTAGGATAGGTTTGGCTATGTTTGGTAAAGGTGGCCACGACTTCGGCGCCATGCGCTGCTATTCGGACGATATCAGCCCTCTATATTGCTCTGCTATAATCTTCGTGGCTGTCGTGTGGCCAGAAGCAGAGTTGGTACGCGACATTTTGGGTTATGTTACGTCAGATTATGTTATGTTTGGCTAGGATAGGCTACGCTACCTTTGACTTTTGTGGCATACACTGCTGTTCGGTTGATTCATGCGCACTGCTGTGCTCTAACATGTCCTGCTTGCCTCTGGGAATGCCAGAAATAGAGGCTTCTGCCCGTTAGGTTCAGTTATTCTACGTTTGGCAAGGTTATGCTGTGTCTGGTCAGGTAATGGTGTCTTCGACTTTTGCGATGTACGTTGCTATTTGGTGACATTCTGCACTCTACTGTGCTCTACTATACTCTGCTCGAATATGGGGAGGTCAGCTCTAGTGGTCGTAGCACGATAGGCTTTGTTATGATACGTTCGGTAACGTTACCCTTGGTTAGGTTAGGACAGGGTAGCTTTGACTTTTGTCCCCTACAATGCCACTCGGTGGACTGCTGAGCTCTTCATTGCTCTACCATGCTGCTCTCGACAATCCAGTTGCGAGCAATTGCTTGAGTGGAACGTTTTGTTGTGTTAGGTTACGCTTGGTTAGATAAATTCAGGCTATGTTTGGCTAGGGTAGCTATGACTTTCGTGCTGTACACAGTTATTCGGTGGGTTCCAGCCCTACAATACGATCTACCCTAATATGCTAGACCATGGAGTGGCCAGCAGTAGCGGTCGCGGCACGTTACGTTGAAATTTGCTACGTTAGGTTAAGTCACGTTTGTTTGGGCTTGGTTTGGATGTCATTGACTTTTCTACTGCACACTGCGATTCTGCGGTATTCTGCGCCCTACTGCCATTCAGTGGGTTCTGTTTGTCTCTGGCGAAGCCAGAAATAGTGGTGGCGGCATACTTGGTTGTGCTTGGTTACGTTTGATTAAGTTATGCTTGTTTGGTTTCAGTTTGGGTAGCATTCA
>NW_016960915.1:4796-5998 GCF_001483705.2 Eufriesea mexicana
TTATGCTAAGATTGGTTAAGCTACGTTATGCGAGGTTAGATAGGGATTTCCTCGACTTTTGTCCTATACACTGCTATTCGGTTGATTTCTTCGCTCTACATTGCTCTACTATACTCTTGTCGTCTCTGGGGATGCGAGCAACAGTAGCCACGACGCGTTAGGTTGGGTTATGTTACGATTCGTGAGGTCAGGTTGGGTAATATTTGGTTAGGTTAGCTTTGCCTTTCGTGCTATACATTGTTTTTTGGTGGGTTTCTGTGATCTACTGTGCTTTACCACATCCTGCTTGGCTCTGGGATAGCCAGCAATAGTGGTCTCTGCATTTTACGTTGAGTTGAGGACACTCACGGTTAGGTTGTGTTAGGACATGTTTGAAAAGTATAGTTTTTGCATTTGTGCTCTACACTGCTTTTCGTTGGACTTCTGCGCTCTACAGCCATCTAGTATGTCCTGCTTGGCTCCGGGGAGAGCAGCAATTGAACTGCGGCCCCTTCACTTCAGGTTGCTTTAAGCTGTGTTTGTTTATGTTCCGTTTCTTTGTGTTAGACTCGGGTAGCTCCGACTTTTCTGATATGAACTACGATTATATGGATTTCTGCGTTATACTCACCACAAATGTGTTCTCCTTGGCTCTGGGGATGTCAGAAATAGTGCTCGCGGCAGGTTCGGTTTAGATAGGATACGTTCGGCAATGTTGCGGTTGGCTTTGTGAGGCGAGGATAGCTCTGAGTTTATCGCCAAACCCTGCTATTAGGAGGACTTCCGCGCCCGACAGTGCCATAACATTTTCAGCCTTGTTCTGCGATGGCCAGCAACAGTGGCCAGGGCAAGTAACGTTGAGTCAGGTTAAGCTCGGTTAGGTTGGGTTATGCTAAATTTGGTTAGGATAGCCTTAACTCTTACGCTGTGCACTGCTATTCGGTGGATTACTGCGATCAACTTTGCTCTAGTATTCCATACTTGGACCCGGGGATGGTAGCATTTACGGTCTCGGCACGTTAGGTTGTGTCAGGATATGTTTGGCTCTGTCCAGCTTGTTTGGGCTAGGTATTTGCAGCTCTGACCTTTCCGATGTACACTACGGTTCTATGGATTTCAGCGCTCTACTGTCCACTAATGTGCTCTGCTTGGCTCTGGGAAGGCCAGCAATAGTGGTCTCGGCAGGTTAGGTTGTGTGAGGTTACGTTTGCTTATGTTACGAT
>NW_016960916.1:0-586 GCF_001483705.2 Eufriesea mexicana
TGCTCTATCACCTTCTGTTTGGCTCTGGGGGCCAGCAATATACGTCTCCGCAGATTAAGTTGGCTCATGTTACGTTTTGATAGGGCAGGTTATGCCAAGTTCGGTATGGATAGTATTGACTTTCGTGCTATACACAGCTCTGAGAAGGATTTCTGTGTTCTACTTTGCTTTACTATTTTCTGCTTGTTCCTGGGAATGCCAGCAACAGTGGTCTCTGCAGCCAGGTCTGAGGTATGTAACGTTCGGTTAAGTTACGTTAGGTATACTTCGGTTTGTATAGCTGTGACCTTTGCTCTATACAGTGTTATTCGGTGGATGTCTGTGCTCTACTTTGCCCTACTACATTCCGCTTGGCCCTGGTTATGCCAGCTGCAGTGGTCTCGCACGTTGGATTGAGTTATGTTACGTAAAACAATAGCGATCACTATTGCTGGCGTCCCCAGAGACAGGCGGCGAATAATAGGGCAGAGTGTAGGGCAGATGTCCATAAAATATCATTGTTGGTCGCAAAAGTCAAAGCTACCCTAACCTAACCCAGACTAACCTGATATAACCGCACGTAATATAACTAAACCTTACGTGGCGC
>NW_016960917.1:0-243 GCF_001483705.2 Eufriesea mexicana
AAATATGTAACCTGTTATAGCTTGGTGAATAGGTCGCCAAACGCCTTCAATCCAATGGCAGGTTCAGCCATCTACTTTCCGGAGGATTGTTCTATTGAAAATATATAGCCTGTTATAGCTCGGTGAATAGATCGCCTAACGCCTTCAATCCAATGTCAAGTACTGCAACCTGGTTGCCAAGGAATAAGTCTTTTCAAAATCTATAACATTTTATACCTTGGTGAATAGATCGTCTAACGCCTC
>NW_016960918.1:0-967 GCF_001483705.2 Eufriesea mexicana
CAAGCAGACCATTCTAGGGCACAGCAGAGCGCAGAAATTCAACACATAGCAGTGTACAGCACAAAAGTCAAAGCTATCCAAGCCTAACCCAAACCAAAGCAACCTATCCAACCGTAGCCTAACTGAAACTGACGTGCTGAGATCACTGTTGCTGTCGTCCACAGCGTCAAGCAGGGTATAGTAGAGCACAGTACAGCGCAGAAGCCCATAGGATGTCTGTGTTGAGCGCTCATGCCAAAGCCATCCTAACCCAACCATGACGAACCTAACTTAACCAAGCGTAGAGCATCTAAACATAGCGTGCCGTCACCACTATTGCTGGCTTCCTCAGAGACCAACAGAATATGATAGAACACAGTAGAGCAAAGGAGGCCATAGGATGTCAGAGTCGAGCGCTCGTGACAAAGCCATCCTAACCTAACCGAGCCGAACCTAACCTAACCGAACGTAACTAACCACAAGTTAACGTGCTGCGACCTGTATTGCTGGCCTCCAAGCGCACAGGATAATAAATTAGAGTAGAGCGCAGAAATCCATATAATCGCACGATCTAGCAGAAAGGTCGAAGCTGTACAAACCAAACCGGAGCTAACATCACCTACCCAGACGCAACATATTTCAAACCATCTTGCCGAGACCACAATGACTGACTTCCTCAGTGCCAAGCAGAACATACTACAGCACAGCAGGCAGTAGAAATCCACCGAATAGCAGCGTACAGCGAAAAAGTCAAAGATATCCTATCGTAACTTAACCACACCTTGCACAAACATACGCAGCATAACAAGACCTAACATGCTCCGACCACCATTCCTGGCGTCCCCGAATACAAGCAGTGTTACATCGCACAGTAGAGCGCAGAAGCCTAGAGGGTTTCAATGTGTAGCACAAAAGTCAAAGCATGCCCAACCAAACAGAGCATAACCTAACCTGACCAAACGGAATTGAAATCAACCTAATGTGCCGC
>NW_016960919.1:0-322 GCF_001483705.2 Eufriesea mexicana
AGCCGAAAATGTCAATAAAATTGAATTTTCCATCCAGATTCTGTAGCATTGCAGCGGCTATAGGCCGTCAGTAGAATCTACCCTGCCTAATTACTCAAGAAAGATATCTCACCACGATAATAGTCGAAATTGTCAATAATATTGAACTTTCCAGCCAGATTCTATAGCATTGCAAAGCCTATTGCACGCCAATAGAATCTTTCCTAATTATTTATGCAAGGTTAGCGCACCACGACATTAGTCGAAAATGTAAGTAAAATTTAATTTTCCACCCAGATTTCAGAGCATTGCAATGGCTATAGCAAGCCAATAGATTCTTGCC
>NW_016960919.1:4542-5136 GCF_001483705.2 Eufriesea mexicana
GTCAAAAATTTCAATAAAATTGAATCTGCCAGGCACATTCTATATCATTGCAATGGCTATAGCACGCCAATAGAATCTTTCCTGCTTATTTATGCGAGAAAGCTATCTCACCACGATATTAGCCGAAAATGTCAATAAAATTGTATTTTCCATGCAGATTCTGTATCATTGCAGCGGCTATATCTCGCCAATAGAATCTTTCCTCCATGTTTATGCATGAAAGTTAGCCCACCACGATATCTGTCGAAAATGTCAATAAAATTGAATCTGCCAGGCACATTCTATATCATTGCAATGGCTATAGCACGCCAGTAGAATCATTTCCCCTTATTTATGCAAGAAAGGCAGCTCACCACAATATTAGACGAAAATGTCAATACAAATGAATTTTCCAGCCGGATTCTGCAGCATTTCAGCGGGTATAGGACGCCAATAGTACCCTTCCCCATTATTTATGCAAGAAAGTCAGCTCACCGCGATATTAATCAAAAATGTCAATAAAATTAAATTTTCCAGACAGATTCTGGTACATTGCGGTGGATATAGCACTCCAAAAGGCCTTTTCCTCCTTACGAATGCACGGAAGTTAGCTCA
>NW_016960920.1:0-397 GCF_001483705.2 Eufriesea mexicana
ACCTATTCACCAAGCTATAAAAGATAATATAACTTGAATAGACCAATTCTCTGGCAAGTAGGTTGGTATACTTGCCATTGGATTGAAGGCGATAGGCGATCTATTCACCAAGCTATAACAGGCCATAGATTTTGAATAGACCTATTCTCTGGCAAGTAGATGGATGCACTTGCCATTGGATTGAAGACGTTAGGCGATCTACTTACCAAGCTATAGCAGATTATAGATTTTGAATAGACCTATTCTCTGGAAAGTAGATGGCAGTACTTGCCATTGGATTGAAGGCAGTATGCGATCTATTTACCAAGCTATAGCAGATTATATATTTTGAAACGACCTATTCTCTGACATGTAGATGGCTGTACCAGCCATTGGATTTTAGGCGTTAAGCGTTGAA
>NW_016960921.1:0-621 GCF_001483705.2 Eufriesea mexicana
ATATACGCCCACACATCCATACATCCATACATACATACGTCCATACATATATACACCCTTACACCCATTCATCCGTACATCCATACATTCGTACATCAATGCACCCATACATCCATCCATCCATACAACCATTCATCCATACATACATCCATCCATCCACCCATCCATCCATACATCCACTCTTCCATACATCCATCGAAACATACATCCATCCATTCATACATGCCTCCATCCATACATCCATCGATCCATGGACCTATACATCCATACATCCATCCAACCGTACATCCATAAACACATACACCCAACCACCCATACATCCATCCATTCATTCATCCATCCATCCATACAAACATACATCCATACATGCATACATCCATACATCCATGCATCCATACATCCATACATACATACATCCATACATATATACTCCCACATATCCATACATCCATACATACATACATCCATACTTATATACATCCGTACATCCAATCATTATATACATCCGTACATCCAATCATCCGTACATCCATACATTCGTACATCAATCCATCCATTCATCCATCCATCCATACAACCATTCATCCATACATACATCCATCCATCCACCCATCCATCCAT
>NW_016960922.1:0-206 GCF_001483705.2 Eufriesea mexicana
GAACAGACATCTACTTGCCAGAAAATAGGTCTATTCAAAATCAATTACCTGTTATAGCTTGGTAAATAGATTGCATAACGCCTTCAATCCAATAGCTAGTACAGCCATCAACATGCCACAGAATAGGTCTATTCAAAATCTATTGTCTGTTATAGCTTGGTGAGTAGATCGCCTACCGCCACCAATCCAATCGCAAGTACAGACAT
>NW_016960923.1:0-281 GCF_001483705.2 Eufriesea mexicana
ACACAAACTAACATAAGCTAACCTAACGTAGAATATCTCAAGCTAACGTGCTGCGACATCTATTACTGGCCTCCTGAGAGCCGAACAGGATATAGTAGAGCAGTGTAGAGTGTAGAAAACCGCCGAATAGCTGTGCATAGCACAAAAGCCAGAGCTACCCTGTCCTAACCTGGACAATATTAACAATACCAAACGTTGCCTAACACATCCTATCGTGCCACAACCACTATTGCTTGCATCCGCAGATGCGAGCAGAGAATAGTAGAACACAGCATAGCGGC
>NW_016960923.1:320-582 GCF_001483705.2 Eufriesea mexicana
CCCTATCCTAACCGGACCCAACCTTACCCAACCAAGCGCAGAATAACTAATCACAACGAGCCGAAGCCTGCATCACTGTCCTCCCCAGAACCGAGCAGAGCATATCAGAGCAATATAGAGCAGGGAAATCCTGCGAGTATCAGTGTGCAGCACAAAACACACAGATACGCCACCCCATCCTGACCAAACGAAACGTAGTGGAACGAATCTAACATATGCTATCGTGCCTACACAACGATTGTTAACCTCGCCAGAGCAAAGC
>NW_016960924.1:0-559 GCF_001483705.2 Eufriesea mexicana
GTCAATAAAATTTAATTTTCCAGCCAGGCTATATAGCATTGCAATGGCTATAGCACGCCAATAAGATATTTCTTCCTTATATATGCTGGAAAGTTAGCTTACCGCGATATCAATCGAGAATGTCAATAAAATTGAATTTTCCAGTCAGATTCTATAGGATTGCCGTGACTATAGAACGCCAGTTGAACCTTTCCTCCTTCTATATGCAAGAAAGTTTGGTCTTCACGATAGTAGTCGATAATGTCAATAAAATAGTATTTTTCAGCCATGTTCTATAGCATTACCATGGCTATAGCACGCCAATAGGATATTTCTTCCTTATATATGCTGGAAAGTTAGCTTACCGCGATATCAATCGAGAATGTCAATAAAATTGAATTTTCCAGTCAGATTCTATAGGATTGCCGTGACTATAGAACGCCAGTTGAACCTTTCCTCCTTCTATATGCAAGAAAGTTTGGTCTTCACGATAGTAGTCGTTAATGTCAATAAAATAGTATTTTTCAGCCATGTTCTATAGCATTACCATGGCTATAGCACGCCAATAGTATATTTCACA
>NW_016960925.1:0-486 GCF_001483705.2 Eufriesea mexicana
AGAGGTCTCGTCATGTTTGGTTGAGTTAGGCTAAGTTTGTATGTGTCACGTTTGGATAATTTATGATAGGCTACCTCGACATTCGTGCTATTCGCTGCTCTTCCATGGATTTCTGCCCTCTAATGTGCTCTAATATGCTCTGCTAAGCGCTGGTCGGGCCAGAAATAGAGGTCGCGGCACGTTAGGTTGAGCTATGTTATGCTATGTTCGGACAACTTTGATTTTTGTGCTGTACACAGCTTTTCGGTGGGTATCCGTGATCTACAGTGCACTACTGTATTCTGCTTGACTCCGGCAGTGCCAGCAGCAGTGTTCGCGGCACGCTCTGTTGAGTTACGCTACGTTCGGTTTGGTTAGGTTGGGTCAGGCAATGTTCGGCTATCTTATTAGAATTTGCGCTATGCACAGCATTGCGGTTGATTATTGCGCTGCGCTGTGCTCTAGTTTATTCTGCTTTTCTCTGTGGAGGACTGCACTAACAGTTTC
>NW_016960926.1:0-957 GCF_001483705.2 Eufriesea mexicana
GTAGAATATCTTGCTCACCGCGATATTAGTCGAAATTGTTATTAAAATAGAACTTTTCAAGTATATTCTATAGCAATGCACTGGCTATAGCAAACCGATCGAATCTTTCCACCTTATTTACGCAGAAAGGTGTGCTCACCGCAATATTAAACGAAAATGTCAATAAGATTGAGTTTTCCGGGCAGTATCTAATGCAATGCAATGTCTACAGCAAACCAATGGAATCTGCCCCACTTATTTGCGCAGAAAGCTAAAAGCTTTCCTCAACATGATATTAGTCGAAAATGTCAATAAAATTGAACTTTCCTGTCAGATTCTATTGCAATGCAATGGCTATATCTAACCAATAGAATCTTTCCTTCTTATTTACGCACAATGGCTTGCCCACCACAATATTAGACAAAAATGTCAATAAAATTGGACTTTTCGGTCAGATTATATTGCAATGCAATGGCTATAACAAACCAATAGGATCTTTCCACCTTATTTACGTAGAATATCTTGCTCACCACGATATTATTCGTAATTGTTATTAAAATAGACCTTTTCTGTCAGATTCTATTGCAATGCTATGGCTATAGCAAACCGATCGAATCTTTCCACCTTATTTATGCAGAAATGTGTGCTCACCGCAATATTAAACGAAAATGTCAATAAGATTGAGTTTTCCGCGCAGTATCTAATGCAATGCAATGTCTACAGCAAACCAATGGAATCTGCCCCACTTATTTGCGCAGAAAACTTTCCTCAACATGATATTAGTCGAAAATGTCAATAAAATTGAACTTTCCTGTCATATTCTAGTGCAATGCAATGGCTATAGCTAACCAATAGAACCTTTCCTTCTTATTTACGCACAATGGCTTGCCCACCACAATATTGGACAAAAATGTTAATAAAATTGGACTTTCCGGTCAGATTATATTGCAATGCAATGGCTATTGCAAACGGGTAGAG
>NW_016960927.1:0-1041 GCF_001483705.2 Eufriesea mexicana
CGAATAGCAGAGTATATCACAACAGCTAAAGTAGCATAGCCTATCCTAGCCAAACGTAACACACCCAGGCGGATCCTAGCCAAACTTAACACGACGGGACCGCTATTGCTGGCCTCCACGGAGACGTGCTGTACATGCCAGAGCACAGTATAGCGCAGAAATCCTCCGCATAGTAGTCAATAGCACAAGAGCCGTATATACCGTATCGTAACCTGACCTAACCTAACCTAACCTAACCTAACCAAACCTAGCCTCATCTAGACAAGCCAAGCGTAACGTAGCACAATCTAGCGTGCCGAGACCACCATTGCTGTCCTACCCACAGCCAAGCAGAACATACTAGAGCACAGTGGAGCGCAGGATTTGAGCTTATACCAGTGTCTAGCGCAAAAGTCAAAGCTATCCTGTCCAGACATAGCCGAACGTAACGTAACCAAAGTAACCTAACGCTTCCTAATGTGCCGAAACCACTATTTCTGCACTCCTCAGAGCCCAGCAGCACATATTAGTGGACACTAGAGAGCAGAAGTCCATGGAATCGCAGTGCATAGCACGACAGTCGAAGCTACCCTACCCTAACATTACAAAACGTAACATAACCGAAGGTAGCTGAGCTCGACCTAACGCGCCGAGACCACTACTGTTAGCCCGCCCCAGAGCCGAGCAGAATATACCAGTGCACAGTAGAGCGCAGAAATCGACCGCATTGTAGTGTACAGCAGAAGTGTAAGGGATAACCTTACCAAACCTGGCCTAACCGGACATATCCAAGTGTAACAAATCCCAGCCTAGCGTGCTGCGACCGCTATTGCTCACCACCGCAGAGCTGTGCAGAATATACCAAAATATACCAGAGCACAGTAGAGCGACCAAATCTGACGCATTGTAGTGTGAAGCAGCAAGGTAGAAGATATCCTCACCAAACCAGATTTAACCTTGCCCAACCATGCGCTAGCAATCCCAACCTAACGTGCCCAGCATACTACTACCGGCCTTCCCTGGGCCACGCAGTATATACAAGAGGCGACTAGGGCGCAGAAA
>NW_016960928.1:0-7507 GCF_001483705.2 Eufriesea mexicana
TACATGCGTACATTCGTACATCAATACATCCATACATCCATACATCCATACATCCATACATTCCTACATAAATACATCCATACATCCATACATCCATTCGTCCCTCCAACCGTACATCCGTCCAACGATACATCCATACCTTCATAAATACGTACATCCATAAATCCATCCATCCATACTCCCATCCATCAATACATACACCCATACATACATCCATACATATATACATCCATCTATCCATACATCCATGCATCCACACATCCTTACATCCAAATTCCGTCCAACCATACAAACATCCATCCATACATATATCCATGCGTACGTTCATATGCACATCCATACATACATCCATAGATATATTCATACATACATCCGTACATACATCCATACATCCATTCATCCATACATCCATACATCCACATATCCATACATCCATCCATCCATCCATCCATTCTACCATACATACATCCAAACATACATCCATACATCCATTCATTCATTCATCAATCCATCCATACATACCCACCCATCCATTCATACACCCGCACATCCATACAGACATACTCATATCGTTCCATACATCCATCCATCCATACATCAACCCATCCATACATCCATCGACCCATACATCCATTCATCCATACATCCATACATCCACATATCCATAAATCCATCCATCCATCCATCCATTCTACCATACATACATCCAAACATACATCCATACATCCATACATTCATCCTTAGATGCATCCACACATACATCCATTCATACATCCATAAAAACGACCATATTTACATCCATGCGTACATCCGTACATACATCCATACATACATCCATTCATACATCCATACGTACATCCACACAGGCATCCATTCATTAATCAATCCTTCCACACATACATACATATATACATCCATACATCCATACATATGTACATCCATACATTCGTACAACCATACATTCGTACAACCATACATCCATACATCAATACATCCATACATACATACATCCATCAATCCGTATATCCGTCCAACCATTCATCCATACATCCATAAAACCATCCAACCATAAATCCATCCATCCATACATAAATCCGGACATACAACCATAAATCCATCCATACATGCATCCATACATCTGTACATCGATACATCCATCCATCCATATGTCCTGCCATCCACCCATACATCCACCCATACACACATCCATCCATACACCCATACATCCATACATCCAAACATCCATACACATATACATCCATACACCCATACATCCGTACATCTGTCCATCCATACCTCATTCCTTTCATACACCGATCCATCCGTACAACCATTCATCCATTCAGACATCCATCCATACATCCACATTGCCACACATCCATCCATCCATACATCCACCCATCCATACGTCCATCGAACCATACATCCATCCATCCATACTAGCACCCATCCAAACATCCATTGATCTATACATCTATACACCCATACATCCATCCATCCATACATCCATCGATGCACACATCGACATAACAATGCATCCATCCATCCATCCATACATACATCCATACATCCATCCATATATACATCCATACATCTATCCATACATACATACATACATCCATTCATACATCCATCCATATATCCATCCATCCACACATCTATACATCCTCACATGCATAGATACATAAATATTACCATCCGTACAGCCATCCAGCGATACTTCCATCCGTCCATATATCCATACATATATACATCCATACATCCATTCACACGTAAATCCGTCCATCCATACCTCAAACCATCCATAGACCCATCCATCCATAGAGCCATCCTTCCATACATACATCCTTTCATACATCCATCCATCCATACATCCACCCATCCACACATCCAACGATCCATACATCCATACAACAATCCTTCCATCCACCCATTCATACATGCATATATACATCAATACATATATCCATACATACAAAAATACATTCGTCCATACATACATCCATACACACATCCATACATACATCCACCCATACATCCACACATACATCCAGACACACATGCATACATACAACCATACAACCGTACATTTTTGCATCCATACATCTGTATATCAATACATCCGTCCATCCATATATCCTGCCATCCACACATACATCTATCCACACATCCATCCATCCATACACCAATACATCCATACATCCATTCATCCATACATCCATACATATATACATCCGTACATTCATACATTCGTACCTTCATCCTCCCGTACATCCATCCATCCATACATCCACCCGTCCATACATCCATCGATGCACACATCTACATAACAATGCATCCATCCATCCATCCATACATACATACATACATCAATACATGCATCCACACATACACAAATACTTTCGTCCATACGTACATCCATACACACATCCTTCCATACATCCATACATACATCCATAGATATATCCATACATACATCCGTACATACATCAATAAATCGTTACATACGTCCAACAGTCCATCCATCCATCCATACATCCATACATACATCAATACATACATGCCTCCATCCATACATCCATACAAATATACATCCATACATCCACACATCCATACAATCATACATTCGTACATCAATACATCCTTACATCAATACTTCCTTACATCCATACATTCATAAATACATACATCCATGCATCCATGCATCCATTCATTCATCCAACCGTACATCCGTCCAACCATACATCCATACATTCATAAATACCTACATCCATAAATCCATCAATCCATACTCCAATCCATCCATACAACCATCCATACACACATACATACATATATAGAAACATATATCCATACATCCGTGCATGCGCCAATCCATACCTCAATCCGTTCACACATCCATCCATCCATACATACATCCGTCCATACATCCAAGCACCGATACATCTATCCACCCAAACAAACATCCATCCGTATATCCACCCTTCCACACATAAATCAATCCATAAATACATCAATCAAAACATCCATTCACCATACAGCCATTCTTCCATAAATCCATCCATCCATCCATCCATACCCCCATCCATACATTCATGCATCCGTTCACACAACCATCCATCCATACATCCATACATCCACACATCCGTACATCCATAAATCCTACCATCCGTACCTCCAACCGCCGATGCATCCGTCCAACCATACATCCATACATACATCCATACATACATCTTTAACTACATCCACGCACACATTCATACATTCATCCATACATCCATCCATATACCCATACAACCAAGCATCCATCCATGTACCCCTTCATCCATAAATACATCCATCCAAACATCCACTCATCCATCCACAGATCCATCCATCACTCATACATCCATAAATGCATCAATCCATTCATAAGTCCATCCATACATCCATCGATCCATACATCCATCCATACATACGTCGATCCAACAACCCATTCATCTATCTATACATCCATACATACATCAAAACATACATCCATATGTACAATCATACATACAACCGTGCATACATCCATACATACATACACACAAACATCCATTCATACATACATAAATCCTTACACTCATGCATCCATACATCTGTACATCAATACATCCATCCATCCATATATCCTGCAAACTACACATACATCCATCCATACATCCATCGATCCATACATCCTAACAACAATCCAACCACCCACCCATCCATACTTCCAAACACACATCAATACATATATCCATACATACACAGTTGCATTCGTTCGTACATACATCCATACACACATCCTTCCATACATCCATCCATACATACATACTTACATCCATACAAACATCCATACAAACATCCATACATACATCAAGACATACATCCATACATGCAATCATACATTCATTCATCCATACATCCATATATTCATCCTTAAATACATCCACACATACATCCACACATACATCCATAAAGACGACCATACTTTCGTCCATGCATACATCCGTACATACATCCATACATACATCCATGCATACATCCATACATACATCCACACAAACATCCATACATACATCCATAAATCCTTACACTCATATATTCATACATCTGTACATCAATACATCCATCCATCCATATATACCGCCATTAACCCATACATCCACCCATACATCCACCCATACATCCATCCATCCATACACCCACCCTTCCATACATCCATCGATCCACACATCCATACAACAATCCATCCATCCATCCATCCATACATGCATACATACATCAACACATACATCCATACAAACACAAATACATTCGTCCATACATACATCCATACACACATCCTTCCATACATCCATACATACATCCATAGATGTATCCATACATACATCCGTACAAACATCCATACATCCTTACATACATCCAACTATCCATCCATCCATCAATACATCCATACATACATTAATAGACACGTCCTTCCATCCATACATCCATACATATATGCATCCATACATCCGCACGTCCGTACATCCATACATTCATGCAACAATACATACATTCATCCATACATCCATACATCCATACATATATACATCCATACATCCGCACATCCGTACATCCATACATTCATGAAACAACACATACATTCATCCATACATCCATACATCCATACATTCATATGTACATACATCCATGCACCCATGCATCCATTCATCCATCCAACCGTACATCCGTCCAACCATACATCCATACATTCATAAATACGTACATCCATAAATCCATTTATCCATACACCAATCCATCCATACAACCATCCATCCATAAGTACATACATATATACATCAATATATCCATACCTCCGTGCATAAATCCATCCATAAATACATCCATCCAATCATCCATTCATCCATACAGCCATTCATCCATACATCGATAAATCCGTCCAACCATACAACCATCCACCCGTACATACATCTATGCGTACATCGATACATCCATACATACACCCACACACACATCCATTCATACATCCATCCATACATCCACACATACACTCATATACAAATCCATACGTACATCCATATATATATATATATATCCATACATGCATCCGTTCATACATCCATACATGCATCCATACATGCATCCATACATACGCCCTTCCAACCATCCATGCATCCATTATTCCACCCACCCTTTCACCCGCTCTCCAGTTTGTCCACCCATCCATTCATCCACCGGCACATCCATACAGACATACACCTATCGTTCCATACATCCATCCATTCACTCATCCATTCATAAATGCATCCATCCATACATACGTCCACCCATACATCCATCCATCCATACATCCATGCATACAACTATACATGCATCCATACGTTCATCCATACATACATCCAGCTATACATACATCCATATATCCACACATCCATGTATCCATAAATCCATCAATCCGTACTTCCATCCATCGATACAACCATCAATTCATACATCCATACATTCACCAATACACACATCCATCCATCCATACATCCATCCAACCATACATACCTCCATACATACATCCACACATACAACCATACAACAAACCATCCATCCACCAACGCATCCATCTATCTATACATCCATACGTACATCCATAAAATCATCCATACATACATACATGCATTCATCCATACATATATCCTTACATTCATCCATACATTCATCAGTTCTTCCATCCATGCACTTATCATTCATCCACCCACACATTCTTACATCCATGCATTCGAACATCCATACATTCTTAAATCCATACATCCATGCATACATTCATCCATACATATATAACTCAAACACATCCATACATTCAAACATCCATACATATATACATACAAACACCCATACTTACATACATACTTCCGTACACTCATCCATCCAAGCATCCACCCATCCATACATTCATCGATCCATACATACTTCCATCCATACATCCATCCACCAATCCGTCCATCCATCCATGCATCCAAACACACTCACTACACAGATCCGTGCATGCACGCATACATTCATCTCTATATACATACATACATACATCCATATATACATCCATACATACATCCGTTCTTCCGTCCATCCACCCAACCTTTCATCCACCCACATATCCATATATCCGTGCTTCCGTACAACCATACTTTCGTACGTCCATACATCCATACATGCATCCATACATGCATCCATACATACTGCCATATATACATCCGAACATTCGCACTTCCATAAACGCATCCATCCATCCATCCATCCTTCCACCCATCCATAAATCCGTCTAACCATACATCCATCCATCCAGACATCCATCCAACCATACATCCACACATCCAACAATACATCCATACATCCACCATACATATATCCATAAATCCATCCATTCGTACATCCATTCATCGTTACATCCATCCATCCATACATCCGTACATCCGTCCATCCATAAGTCAACCCATCCATACATCCATCCATCCATACAGGCATCCATCCATACATAAATCCATCCATACAACCATACGTCCAAACATCCATACATTCATACATATATAAATCTATACATCCATACATCCTCTCATCCGTCCATCCATACCTCATCAATCCATATATCCATCCATCCATACAAGCAATCACCCATACGTACATCCATCCGTACATCCAACGTTCCATACAACCATCCACCCATACATTCGCCCATCCATACATCCACCCACCCATACATCCATCGATCCATAAATCTATCCATTCATACATCCATCCTTGTATACATCCATGCACACATAAATGCACAGATCCATACTTACACGCATACATTCATCCATACATACATCCATACATACATTCTTACATACATCCATGCATACATCCATACATACATCCATACAAACATCCATACTTACATCCGTTCTTTCGTCCATCCAACCATCCACTCATCCACCCACGCATCCATACATCCATGCATCCGTACATCCATAAATACATACATCCGTACATTCATACATCCATCCATCCATACATCCATCCATCCGTACATCCATATTTCTACACACCCATACATCCATAATTCCAACCATCCATACACTCATCCATCCTTACGTACATACATACATACACCCTTACATACATCCTTACATACATCCATACAAACATCCATACAAACGTCCATGCATACATCCATGCATACACCCATTCATACATCCATACAAACATACATACATACATCCGTTCTTCCGTCCACCCACCCTTCCACTCATCCACCCACACATCCATATATCCATCCATCCATACGCCCACCCGTCCATACATCCACCGATCCGTACATCCATTCATCCATACATCAATCCACCAACCCATCCATCCATGGATCCATACATCCATACATACAACAAAGCATACATCCATACATACACACATACATTCAACTATACATACATCCATACATTCACCCTTACATACATCCATACATACATCC
>NW_016960929.1:0-251 GCF_001483705.2 Eufriesea mexicana
AAGGTTAGGACAGGATAGCTTAGACTATTGTGCTATACACCGCTACTCGGTCGATTTCTGCGCTCCATGTTGCTCTACTAAACTGCCCTCGGCATTGGAGAAGCCAGCAATGGTGGTCTCTTCTCGCTAGATTGAGTTAGGTTACGCTTGGCTTGGCTAGGGTAGAATAAGATTGGTAAGGGTCGCTATGACCTTTGTGCAATACACTGCTGTCCGTTCGATACCTGTACACTGTATAGGTCCACTAGCAT
>NW_016960930.1:0-467 GCF_001483705.2 Eufriesea mexicana
AGTTAAGTTACGTTCGGTTACGTTGCGTCAGGTCAGGTTAGGAGAGGATAGCTCTGCCTTTTGCGCCACACACTGCTATTATATGGACCTCTGCGCTGTACTGTGCGCAACCGCGCTCTGCTTGTGTCTGTAGGTGCCAGGAATATTGGCAGCGGCATGTCAGTTTCAGGTATGTTACGTCTGGTTATTCAAAGTTTGGTTGGGTCTAAATGGGATAGCTTTGACTTTTGGGCCATACACTGCTATTCTGCTCGCTTCAGCGCCCTACGTTGCTATGCTATGCTCTGCTTAGCTCTCGTGAGGATAGCAGCAGTGGTCGCGTCACCGCTGTCTGAGCTTCGTTACGTTTGGTTATGTTATGTTTGGTCAGCTTGGGAGACTGCAGCTTTGACTTTTGTGCTATTCACTGCTACTCGGCTTATTTCTGTGCTCTACCGTGCACTAATATGTTCTGCTTCGCTCTAGGC
>NW_016960931.1:0-619 GCF_001483705.2 Eufriesea mexicana
CTCGGCAGGTTATGATGAGTCAGGTTACGTTCGGTTAGGTTGGGCCAGGCTAAGTTTAGTCAGGATAGCTTCAACTTTTTTGATGTACACTGCTCTTCGGCGGATTTCTGCGCTCTACTACGCTCTAGTATGTCATGCTTGCCTCTGGGAATGGCAGCAATGGCGGTCTCGGCACGTTAGGATAAGTTATGATATGTCTGGTGGTGTTCCGTTGGTTTCGTTCAGGCTTGGTTAACTCCGACTTTTCCGATGTGCACTGGGATAATATGGATTTCTGCGTTCTACTTTAAACACGACTCTGTCAGGACAAGCGAAAGAGGTCGCGGCACGTTGGGTTTTGTTGGGATACGTTTGGCTATGTTACGCTTGGTTATGTTACGAGGGGATAGCTTAGGCTTTGTGCCACAGTCTGCCATTAGGTGGATTTCTGCTCCCTACAGTTCTTTAAAATTCCGAGCTTGGCTCTGGAAGTGCAGCAACTGTGTTCTCGTCTCCTTATGTCAAGCCAAGTTACGTTCGTTGGTATGGGTTTGGCTATCATTGGTCGGGATATCTTCAACTTTTGTGCCGTAAACAGCCGTTCGGTAAATTTCTGCGCTCTACTGTGCTCCAGTATGTC
>NW_016960932.1:0-479 GCF_001483705.2 Eufriesea mexicana
CTGAGCAAAGCAGAACATACTAGGGCGCAGTAGAGCGCAGAAACCCACCGAAAAGCGGTTTATGCCACGAGGGTCAATGCTATCCAAGCCTATCCCATGCAAATGTGACATATCCAAACACAGCCTAGCACAAACTAACGTGCCAATAGCCTAGCACAAACTAACGTGCCGAGACCCCTACTACTGGCCTCCCCAGAGCCGAACGGGGTATAGTAGAGCAATGTAGATCGTAGAAATCCACCGAATAGCGGTGTATAGCACAAAAGTCAAAGCTTTGCTATTCTAGCCTAACCAAGCGTCACATAACCGAGCGCAGCATAACTCAACCAAACGTGCCGAGGCGACCATTGCTGCCCACCCCAGGCCCAAGCAGAGAATATGGGCCCACAGTACTGCGCAGAAATTCACCTAATAGCGGTGCATGGCACAAAGTTCAAAGCAATTCTAGTCAAATTTAACCTGACATAACCTAACCGTAC
>NW_016960933.1:0-658 GCF_001483705.2 Eufriesea mexicana
CCTAACCTGACCTAACCTAACCCTACCAATCGTGGAATAACTAAACCTAACGAGCCGCGGCGTTTATTGCCGGCCTCCCGTGGGCCAAACAGCACGTACTTGGGCACAGCAGAGCGCAGGAATTCAACGTATAGGAGTGTATAGCACAATAGTCAAAGCTATCCCATCCCAACCTAGCCAAACCTAACAATACAAAACGTAATCTAACTCAACCCAACGTGCAGCGATCACTAATACTAGCATCCCCGGAGCCAAGCAGAATATACTTGAGCTAAGTAAAGCGCAGATATCCACAGAATAGTGGTGTATAGCTTAAAAGTCACAGCTATACTTTCCTAACATTGCCGCACGTAACATAGACAAACGTGACATATCTTAACATAACGTGCGGAGACTACTTTTGCTGACATCATGAGATTCTATCAGAGTACATTAGTGCACTGTAGGGCGAAGAAATCCAATCCAAAAGGCTGTGTATATCATAAAAGTCAAAGCAACCCTCTCCTATCCTAACCAAACGTAAGATAAACAAACGCAATGTAAATCGACCAAAAGTGCAGAGAACACTATTTCCCCACTCCCTGAGACAAATAGATCAGTCTTGAGCACAGTAAATCGAAGGGATCCAGCGAATCGCCGTGTACAGCGTAAAAGTCAA
>NW_016960934.1:0-622 GCF_001483705.2 Eufriesea mexicana
TGTGCTGTACCATGCCCTGCTATATTCAGATTGTCCCTGGGGAGTCCAGAAATAGCGGCCGCGACTCGCAATGTTGAGTTAGGCTACGTTTGGTTACATTATATTTGTTTGGGTTGGTCTGGATGGTTTTGACTTTTCTGCTATACACTGCGATCCTATGGCCTCCTTCTCTCTAGTCATCTTCAATATTTTCTGTTTGGCTCCGAGGAGGACAGCAATAGAATTCTCGGCACGTTATGAAACGTTAGGTTACGTTTGGTTAGGTTAGGATAGGCTAGCACCGACTTTTGCGCTATACACCGCCATTCGATGGATCTTTGCGCTCCACGTTGTCTAATATGCACTACTTGGCTCTGTGGAGGCTAGCAATAGTATTCTTGCCACGTAGCGTTTAGTTAGGCTACGTTAGGTAAGGTTGAGTTAGGACAGGTTATGTTAGGGTATCTTTTACTCTTGTGCAGCACACTGAAATGCGGTGGATTACTGCGCTCTACTGCGCTCTAGTATGTTCTGCTGGGCTCTACGAGACCAGCAATTGTGGTCTAGGTACTTCAGGTTAAGTTATGCTACGATTGTTTATATTACGTTTGGATACGTTATTACAGGATAGAATTGACTTTTG
>NW_016960935.1:0-751 GCF_001483705.2 Eufriesea mexicana
TTTACATTTTCAACTCATATAGTGGTTAACTATCTTTCCTGCGTAAATGAGGCGGAAAGATTCATTTGTCGTGCTCTTGCCATCGCAATGCCAAAGAATCTGGGGGGAAAAATCAATTTTATTGACATTTTCGACTATTATGGTGGTGAGCAAACTTACTTACATACATCAGGAGGAAAGATCCTTTTGGCGTACAATAGCCATTGCAATGCTGCAGAATCTGGCCGGAAAGTTCAATTTTTTTGACATTTTCGTCTTATATCGTGGTGAGCTAGCTTCCTGGCATAAGAATGGAAGAAAGATCCTTTTAGCGTGCTATGGCCGTTGCAATGGTGCAGAATCGGGCTGCAAAGATCAATTTTATTGACATTTTCGGCTAATATGGTGGTGAGCTGGATTCCTGGCATAAGTATGGAGGAAAGATCCTTTTTGCGTGCTATGGCCGTTGCAATGGTGCAGAATCGGGCTGCAAAGATCAATTTTATTGACATTTTCGACTAATATCGTGATGAGCAAGCTTCCTGTCATAAGTATGCAGGAAAGATACTTTTGGCGTGCTGTGGCCATTGCAATGCTGCAGAAACGGTCTGGAAAGTTCAATTTTATGGACATTTTCGACTAATATCGTGATGAGCAAGCTTCCTGTCATAAGTATGCAGGAAAGATCCTTTTGGCGTGCTGTAGCCAATGGAATGCTGTAGAATGTGGCCGGAAAATTCAATTTTATTGACATTTTCGACTAATATCGTGG
>NW_016960936.1:0-238 GCF_001483705.2 Eufriesea mexicana
GTTATAGACTTCGAACAGACCTATTCTCTGGCAAGTAGATGACTGTACTTGCCATTGGATTGATGGTGTTGGGCGAACTATTCACCAAGCCATAACAGAATACAGACCTTGAATAGGTATACCACCTGGCAAGTGGATGGCTGTGCTTGTCATTGGATTGAAGGCGTTAGGCAATCTATTCACCAAGATATGGCAGCTTTTAGGTTTTGAATAGACTTATTCTCTGGCAAGTAGATGG
>NW_016960937.1:0-262 GCF_001483705.2 Eufriesea mexicana
ATTTTCGACTAATATCATGGTGAGCTATTTTTCTTTCATAAATAGGGATGAAGGATTCAATTGGCGTGCTATAGCCGTCGCAATGCTTTCGAATATGGATGGAATATTGAATTTTGTTTACATTTTCGGCTAATATCGTGGTGAGCTATCTTCCTTACATATATAAGGAGGAAAGAATCTATTGGCGTGCTATGGGCATTGCAAAGCTATAGAATACGGCAGGAAAATTTAATTTCATTGACATTTTCGACTAATATCGTGG
>NW_016960937.1:376-1895 GCF_001483705.2 Eufriesea mexicana
CTAATATCATGGTGAGCTAACTTTCTTGCATAAATAAGGAGGAAAGGTCATATTGGCATGCTATTACCATTGCAACGCTAGAGAATCTTCCTGGAAAATTCAATTTTATTGACATTTTCGACTAATGTCGTGGTGGGCTATCTTCCTTACATATATAAGGAGGAAAGAATCTATTGGCGTGCTATGGGCATTGCAAAGCTATAGAATACGGCTGGAAAATTCAATTTTATTGACATTTTCGACTAATATCGTGGTGAGCCACCTTTCTTGCATAAATAAGAAGGAATAATTCTATTGGCGTGCTATATCCATTGCAGTGATACTGAATGTGGTTGGAAAATACAAATTTATTGACATTTTCGACTAATATCATGGTGAGCTATTTTTCTTTCATAAATAAGGAGGAAGGATTCAATTGGCGTGCTATAGCCGTCGCAATGCTATAGAATATGGATGGAAAATTCAATTTTGTTTACATTTTCGACTAATATCGTGGTGAGCTTACTTTCTTGCATAAATAAGAAGGAAAGATACTATTAGCGTGCTATAGCCATTGCATTGATACAGAATGTGATTGGAAAATTGAAATTATTTACATTTTCGTCTAACATCGTGGTGAGCTAAGTTTCTTGCGTATATAACGAGGAAAGATTCAATTCACTTGCTATAGCCGTCGCAATGCTATAGAATCTGGCTGGAAAGTTCAATTTTATTGACATTTTCGACTAATATTGTGGTGAGTTAACTTGCTTGCATAAATAAGGAGGATAGATTCTATTGGCGAGCTATAGCCATTGCAGTCCTGTAGAATCTGGATGTAAAATTCAATTTTATTGACTTTTTTGACTAATATCGTGGTGAGCTAACTTTATTGCGTAAATAAGGAGGGTAGATTCTACTGGCGTGCTATAGCCATTCATTGCTATAGCATCCAGCTGGAAAATTCAATTTTATTGACATTTCCGACTAATATTGTGGTGAGGTAGCTTTCTTTCATAAATAAGTATGTAGGATTCAATTGGCGTGCTGTAGCCACCGCAATGCTATAGAATATGCCTGGAAAATTCAATTTTACTGACATTTTCGACTAATATCGTGGTGGGCTATTTTTCTTTCATAAATCAGGGGGATGGATTCAATTGGCGTGCTGCAGTCGTCGCTGTGCTATAGAATACGGCTGGAAAATTCAATTTTATTGACATTTTCGACTAATATAACATTTTCGAGTAATATCGTGGTGAGCCACCTTTCTTGCATAAATAAGAAGGAATAATTCTATTGGCGTGCTATATCCAAGCAGTGATACTGATTGTTGTTGGAAGATACAAATTTATTGACATTTTCGACTAATATCATGGTGAGCTATTTTTCTTTCATAAATAAGGAGGAAGGATTCAATTGGCGTGCTATAGCTGTCGCAATGCTTTAGAGTATGGATGGAAAGTTCAATTTTGTTTACATTTTGGACTAATATCGTGGTGAGCTATCTTTCTTGCATAAAAAAGGAGGAAAGATACTA
>NW_016960938.1:0-542 GCF_001483705.2 Eufriesea mexicana
CCCCATCGACGTCCATGAGGCTACCGATCATAGATATGCCGCAATTCAGTGGACAAACCGAGGCGTGGCTGGCCTTCAAGAACGCGTTTAAGACGTTGGTCCACGACCATCCCGGACTGAGCAAGGTGGAGAAATTCCAGTATCTCCAACGATCAGTCACGGGCAATGCAAGAGAGACTATCAAGGGCTTCACAATATCCGAGGATAACTATGAAGCCGCGTGGAAGCGCCTGCATCACATCTACGACGACAAGAGGGTGCTGATCCTGCGCCATGCACTGTGCAACATCCAGCCCTTCGACGATACGCCAGAGGCGCTCCGAGGCATGGCGAATCATGTACAGGCGCAAATGAAATCCCTGTTGGCATTGGGCAGATCGGCAGATGATATCAACAACGACCTAGTCTCTAGTCTCATCATTATAAACATGGGGAAAGAGACGCGCCGCAATTGGGATATGAGCAGGTCCGGAACCAATCCACCCACCATCGACGAAACGACGACTTTCCTGATCGAAGCAGCAAAGGACAGGGACCTCAAT
>NW_016960939.1:0-263 GCF_001483705.2 Eufriesea mexicana
CAGGACGACTCTCGCCCTCTTCCAACACACCGCGAAGCAACCGGTCCTCGGGCAGCTGTCGAAAAGCCGCCGCACTCGTTAGCCACACATCTCCAGGGCCAGTGAAAATTCTCGGACTAGGATGCCGTCAACTCCGGGGGCTGCGATCCACGCCCCCATAAGGTCGAAGCTATCCTAACTTAACACAAGGTAATCTAACACAACCAAACGTAACCAAACACAGCGTAACGTGCCATAGCACTGTTGCTCGTATCCCGAGAGTC
>NW_016960940.1:0-256 GCF_001483705.2 Eufriesea mexicana
TTTGTGTCTGTTAGGTTGGGATACCTTTGACTTTCGTGACATACACTGCCGTTCTATGGATCCATGCGTTCTACTCTCCCGTAATATGCCCTGATTGGCGATGGGTATGCGAGCAATAGTGGGCTAGGCGCATTAGGATGTGTTCGGTTACGTTTGTGTTGGTCATGCTAGGTCAGGTTTGGTAGGATATCTTTTACTATTCTGCTCTACACTACAATGAGGCGGATTTCTGCGGTTTGCTGTGCTCTGGTATTTT
>NW_016960941.1:0-321 GCF_001483705.2 Eufriesea mexicana
GGTCGAAGACACCCTAACATAGCCAGCCCTTCTCATACCTAACCAGACGTAGCCTAACTCAATGTAACGTGACGAGATTATCATTGCTGTCCTCCCCAGAGCCAAGCAGAGAATATTGGGGCAATGTAGAACGCAGAAATCCACAGAAAATCGGTGTATAGCATAAAAGTCGAAGCTACCCTAAAAAAGCTAATCATACCTGACCTAACCACACGTAAGATATCCCAATCTAACGTGCCGCGACCACAATTCAGGTGCCCACTGGGTCAAGCAGAGCGTGATACGGCACAATAGAGGGCAGATATCCACCAAGTAAGAGCA
>NW_016960942.1:0-694 GCF_001483705.2 Eufriesea mexicana
CCTTATTTATGCAAGCAAGTTGACTCATCACAATATTAGTCGAAAATGTCAATAAAATAGAACGTTCCAGCTAGATTCTATTGCATTGCGACGGCTATAGCACGCGAATTGAATCTTTCCTCCTTATTTATGCAAGAAAGTTAGCTCACCACGATATTAGTGGAAAATGTAAATGAATTTGGATTTTCAAACCACATTCTATATTATTGCAATGGCTATATAGACCAATAGTATCTTTCCACCTTATTTACGCAAGAAAGTTAGCTCGCCACAATATTAGTCGAAAATGCCAATAAAATTGAATTTTCCAGGAGGATTCTATAGCATTGCAATCCCTATTGCACGCCAGAAGAATCTTTCCTCCTTATTTATGCCAGAAAGTAAGCTCAGCACGATACAAGCTCAGCACGATAGTAGTCGAAATTGTGAACAAAATTGTATTTTCAGCCACATTCTTTCCCAATGCTAACTCTATAGCACTCAAAAAGTATCTTTTCTCCTTACTTATGCAAGGAGGATAGCTCACCACGATCTTAGTCGAAAATTTCAATAAAATTGAGTTTGCCTTCCAGATTTTATAGCGTTGCAATGCCTAGGGCAAGCCAAAAGGATGCTTACGCCTTATTTATGCAAGAAAGTTAGCTCACCACGATATTCGTCGAAGGTGCCAACAAAATTGTATTTTCCAGCCACA
>NW_016960943.1:0-224 GCF_001483705.2 Eufriesea mexicana
TCGGCCACCCAAACATCCATACATCCGTGCCTCCGTACATCCATATATTCCTGCATCCATACAAACATGCATACATACATTCGTGCATCCATAACGCAAATACGGCCATACATTCGTACATCCATACATACAAACGTCCACACATTAATACGTCCTACCAACCATACATCCATCCATCCATATATACAACCATCCATACGTCCATCCATCCACAAATCCATCCA
>NW_016960944.1:0-235 GCF_001483705.2 Eufriesea mexicana
GTGGCTTAGACAATAGTGCTATATACAGATATTCCTTGGATTTCTGCGATTTACTAGACTTTATTACGTTCTGCTTGGCTTTGGGGAGGCCGTCTGTAGTGGTGTGGGCACGTTACGTTGAGTTCGGCAACGTGTGATAGTTTAGGTTTTTTCATGCAGTGTATGGATATTCTTGACTTTTATGTTTTACACTGCAGTGCGGGGGATTCCTGCGCTCTACTCTTCTCAAGTATGT
>NW_016960945.1:0-235 GCF_001483705.2 Eufriesea mexicana
GTTGGCGTACTGTAGCCATTACAATGCTATAGAATCTCGCTTAAAAATACAATTTTTTTGACAGTCTCGACTAATAGCGCGGAGAGCAATCCCACTTGCCAAAATAAGGTGGAAAGATACTTTTGACATGCTGTAGCCACTGCAATTCCATAGAATCTACCTGAAAAATTCCATTTTATTGACACTATCGACTAATATCGTGGTGAGCATACCCACTTGCATAAATAAGCATGAA
>NW_016960946.1:0-487 GCF_001483705.2 Eufriesea mexicana
GAGGGAAGATACTTTTTGCGTGTTATTGCCATTGCAATGCCAAAGAATCTGGCTGGAAAGATCGATTGTATTGACATTTTCGACTAATATCGTGGTGAGATATCTTTCTTCCATAAATAAGGAGGAAAGATTATATTGGCGTGCTATTGCCATTGCAATGCCAAAGAATCTGGCTGGAAAGATCGATTGTATTGACATTTTCGACTAATATCGTGGTGAGCTAACTTCCTTCCCTAAGTAAGGTGGAAAGACCCTTCTGGAGAGCTAGAGCCATTGCAACGCAATAGAATCTGGTAGGAAAATTCAATTTTATAGACATTTTCGACTAATATCGTGGTGAGCTAACTTCCTTCCCTAAGTAAGGTGGAAAGACCCTTCTGGAGAGCTAGAGCCATTGCAACGCAATAGAATCTGGTAGGAAAATTCAATTTTATTCACATTTTTGACTAATATCGTGGAGAGTTAACTTTCTTGCATAAATACGGAG
>NW_016960947.1:0-308 GCF_001483705.2 Eufriesea mexicana
TTTTCGGCTAATATTGTGGTGACCTAACTTTCTTGGATATATAAGGAGGAAGGATTCTACTGTAGCGCTATAGTCATTGCCATGCTATAGAATCTGGTAGGAAAATTCATTTTTAATGACATTTTCGACTGATATCTTGGTGAACTATGTTTCTTGCACAAATAAGGGTGAAATATACTATTGGCTTGATATAGCCATGGTAATGCCATAGAATTTGGCTGGAAAATTCAATTTTATTCACATTGTGGACTACTATCGTGGTGACCTAACTTTCTTGCATATAGAAGGAGGAAAGGTTCTACTGGCGT
>NW_016960947.1:383-2362 GCF_001483705.2 Eufriesea mexicana
CTATTATCGTGGTGACCTAACTTTCTTGCATCTAGAAGGAGGAAAGGTTCAACTGGCATACTATGATCAGTGCAATCCTATAGAATCTGGCTGGAAAATTCAATTTTATTCACATTATGGGCTACTGTCGTTGTGACCTAACTTTCTTGCATATAGAAGGAGGAAAGGCTCTACTGGCGTGCTATTGTCATTGCGATGCTATAGAACCCGGCTTGAAAATTCAATTTTATTGACATTATCGACTATTATCGTGGCGACCTAACTTTCTTGCATCTGGAAGGAGGAAAGGTTCAACTGGCATACTATGGTCAGTGCAATCCTATAGAATCTGGCTGGAAAATTCAATTTTATTCACATTATGGACTACTATCGTGGTGACCTATCTTTCTTGCATATAGAAGGAGGAAAGGTTCTACTGGCGTGCTATAGTCATTGCGATGCTATAGAATCCGGCTGGAAAATTCAATTTTATCGATGTTTTCGAATAACATCGAGGTCACATATCTTTCATGTATAAATATGGACGAATTATTATAATGGCGTGCTATAGCCATAGCAAAGGTATAGTGTCTGGCTGGAAAATTCAATTTTATTGACATTTTCGACTAATATCGTTGTCAGCTAACTTTCTTGCATAAATAAGGAAGAAATATCCTATTTGCGTGCTATAGCCATTGCAATGCTATAGAACATGGATGGAAGATTCAATTTTATTGACATTTTCGGCTAATATTGTGGTGACCTAACTTTCTTGGATATATAAGGAGGAAGGATTCTACTGTCGCGCTGTAGTCATTGCGATGCTATAGAATCTGGTAGGAAAATTCATTTTTAATGACATTTTCGACTGATATCTTGGTGAACTATGTTTCTTGCATAAATAAGGGTGAAATATACTATTGGCTTGATATAGCCATGGTAATGCCATAGAATCTGGCTGGAAAATTCAATTTTATTCACATTATGGACTACTATCGTGGTGACCTAACTTTCTTGCATATAGAAGGAGGAAAGGTTCTACTGGCGTGCTATAGTCATTGCGATGCTATAGAATCCGGCTGGAAAATTCAATTTTATCGATGTTTCCGAATAACATCGAGGTCGCCTAACTTTATTGTATAAATATGGGCGAATTATTCTATTGGCGTGCTATAGCCATAGCAAAGGTATAGAGTCTGGCAGCGAAATTTAATTTTATTGATGTTTTCGACTAATATCGTGGTGGCCGTTGTTTTTTGCATAAATAAGGAGGAAATATACTATTGTCGTGCTATAGCCATGGTAGTGCAATAGAACATGGCTGGAAAATTCAATTTTATTGACATTATCGAGTGTTATCGTGGTGACCTAACTTTCTTGCATCTAGAAGGAGGAAAGGTTCAACTGCCGTACTATAGTCACTGCAATCCTACAGAATCTGGCTGGAAAATTCAATTTTATTGACATTTTCGACTAATATCGTGGTGAGCTAACTTTCTTGCATAAATAAGGAGAAAATATCCTGTTGGCGTGCTATAGCCATTGCAGTGCTATAGAACCTGGCTGGAAAATTCAATTTTGTCGTCATTTTCGACTAATATCGTGGTGAACTAAGTTTCTTGCATAAATAAGAGTGAAATATACTGTTCGAGTGCAATGGCCATGATAATGCTAAGAATCTGGCTGGAAAATTAAATTTTATTGACATTGTCGACCACTGTCGTGGTGATCTATCTTTCTTGCATATAGAAGGAGGAATGGTTCTCCTGGCGTACAATAGTCACTGCAATCCTATAGAATCTGGCTGGAAAATTCAATTGTATTGACATTATCGACTAATATCGTTGTCAGCTAACTTTCTTGCATAAATAAGGAAGAACTATCCCATTTGCGTGCTATAGCCATTGCAATGCTATAGAACCTGGCTAGAAGATTCAATTTTATTGACATTTTCGCCTAATATTGTGGTGACGTAACTTTCTTGGATATATAAGCAGGAA
>NW_016960947.1:2390-3485 GCF_001483705.2 Eufriesea mexicana
TGCGATGCTATAGAATCTGGTAGGAAAATTCATTTTTACTGACATTTAAAACAGATATCTTGGTGAACTATGTTTCTCGCATAAATGAGGGTGAAATATACTATTGGCTTGCTATAGCCACGGTAATGCCATAGAATCTGGCTGGAAAATTCAATTTTATTCACATTATGGACTACTATCGCGGTGACCTAACTTTCTTGCATATAGAAGGAGGAAAGATTGTGCAGGCGCGCTTTTGTCATTGCGATGCTATAGAATCTGGCTGGAAAATTGAATTTCATTGATATTTTCGAATAAAATCGTGGTCACCAGACTTTCTTGTATAAATATGGACGAATTATTCTATTGGCACGATGTATCCACTGCAATGCTACAGAATCTGGCTGGATAACTCGATTTATGGACATTTGCGACTGATATCGTGGTGAGCTACCTTTCCCGCCTAAATAATGAGAAAATATACTATTGGCGTTCTACAGCTTTTGCACTGCCATAGAATCTGTTTGGAAAATTCATTTTTTTGACATTTTCGACTAATATCGTGGTGACATGACTTTCTTGCGTATATAAGGTGGAAAAATTCTTCTGGCGTGCTACAGCCATGGTAATGCTGTAGAATCCACCTGGAAAATTCAATTTTATTGAAATTATCGACTACCAACGTGGTGGCCTTACTTTCTTGCAAATGCAAGGAGGAAAGATTCTACTGACGTACTATATTCATTGCAATCCAGTTGAATCTGGCATGGAAAATTCAATTTTATTGCCATTCTCGACTAATATCGTGGTGAGCTAACTATCTTGCATGGATATGGATGGAATTGCCTATTTGCATGAAATAGCCATTGCAATGTTATGGAATCTGCCTGCAAATACAATTTTATTGACATTTTCGACAAATATCGTGGTGAAATAGCTTTCATGCGTAAATGAGGATGAAATATTCGATTGGCGCGCTGTATCCATTGTAAGGCTAGAGAATCTGGCTGGAAAAGCCGATTTTATGGACATTTTCGACTGATGTCGTGGTGCGCTACCTTTCCCGCATAAATAATGAGAAAATATACTATTGGCGTAATATAGGCATTGCACTGC
>NW_016960948.1:0-292 GCF_001483705.2 Eufriesea mexicana
CAATGACATTGAATATTCCAGGCTGATTCTCTAGCACTGCAATGGCTATAGCACGCCAATAGAATCTTTCCTCCTTATTTTCCGAAGAAAGTTAGATCTCCACGATATTAGTCGAAAATGTCAATAAAATTGAATTTTGCTGCCGGATTCTATAGCACTGCAATGGCTATAGCGCGCCGATAGATTCTTTCCTCATTATTTATGCAAGAAAGTCACCCCAACACGATACTAGTCGTAAATGTCAGTAAAATTGAATTTTCGAGGCAGATTCTATAGCATTGTAATGGGTACA
>NW_016960949.1:0-930 GCF_001483705.2 Eufriesea mexicana
GCAATAGCCATTGCAATGCTGTAGAATATGGCTGGGAAATTCTATTTTATTGACATTTTCGAGCAATATCGTGGGGAGCTTACTTTCTTGTATAAATTAGGAGGAAAGATTCTATTGGCGTGCTATGGCCGTTGCAATGCTATAGAATCTGGATGGAAAATTAAATTTCCTGACATTTTCGACTAATATCGTGGTGAGCTAACTTTCTTGTATAAATTAGGAGGAAAGATTCTATTGGCGTGCTATGGCCGTTGCAATGCTATAGAATCTGGATGGAAAATTAAATTTCCTGACATTTTCGACTAATATCGTGGTGAGCTAACTTTCTTGTATAAATT
Organism: Eufriesea mexicana; assembly: GCF_001483705.2. Classification (NCBI taxonomy): domain Eukaryota; kingdom Metazoa; phylum Arthropoda; class Insecta; order Hymenoptera; family Apidae; genus Eufriesea; species Eufriesea mexicana. Next base: position 339 of record NW_016960949.1, read on the forward strand.
AGGAGGAAAGATTCTATTGGCGTGCTATGGATCGTGCTGTAGCCGCTGCAATGCTATAGAAACTGGAGGGAAAATTCAATTTTATTGACATTTTCTGCTAATATCGTGGTGAGCTTACTTTCTTGCGTGAATAAGTAGGAAGGATTCCATTGGCGTGCTATAGCCATGGCAATGCTATAGAATCTGGGTCGAAAATTCAATTTTATTGACATTTTCGACTAATGTCGTAGTGTGGTAACCTTCTTGCAAAAATAAGAATGAAAGGTTCCATTTGCCAGCTATTGCCGTTGCTATTCTATAGTATCTTGGTGGAGAATTCAATTTTATTGACATTTTCGACTAATGTCGTAGTGTGGTAACCTTCTTGCAAAAATAAGAATGAAAGGTTCCATTTGCCAGCTATTGCCGTTGCTATTCTATAGTATCTTGGTGGAGAATTCAATTTTATTGACATTTTCGACTAATGTCGTAGTGTGGTAACCTTCTTGCAAAAATAAGAATGAAAGGTTCCATTTGCCAGCTATTGCCGTTGCTATTCTATAGTATCTTGGTGGAGAATTCAATTTTATTGGCATACTCGACTAATATCGTG
>NW_016960950.1:0-2415 GCF_001483705.2 Eufriesea mexicana
TAGGTTTAGTTGGTTTACATTTGGTGGTATTACAGTTGTTAGGTTAGGAGAGGATAGCCTTGTCTCTTGAGCTATACACTTCTCTTCGGTGTGTATCTGCGCTCTGCACTGCTCTACGATACTCTGCCCGACCTTGGGGGAGGGAGGGGTTGGCTGTAGTTGTCGTGGCACGGAAGATTGTGTTAGGTTACGTTTGGTTAGTATGGGATGGGTTAGGTTTTGTTATGATGGCTTCGACTTCTCTTATACACACTGCTATTCTGCTGCCTTCTGCTCTATACATTGCTCCACGATACCCTGCTCGACTCTGGGAATGCCAGTAATAGTGGTCCCGGTATGTTAGTTTGGTTTATACTACGTTTGGTTATATTACGTTTGTTCTGTGTAAGAGAGGAAAGCATTGACTTTTGCGCTATATACTGATATTAGGTGGGCTTCAACGCCATACTGTTTTCTAATATGATATGTTTCGCTCTGGGGAGGCCAGCAATAGCCGCCTCGGCACGTTAGGCTGAGTTATGCTACGTTTGGTTAGGTTATGTTCGTTTGGGTAGCTTAAACATAGCTTTCACTTTCTTGGCATAGACTGCTAAACGTGGGATTTCTGCGCTCTGGTGTGCTCTACCATACTCTGCTCGACTCTGGGGAGGCCAGTAATATTGGTCCCGGCAGTTTAGTTTGATTTAGGCCGCGTACGGCTATGTTACGCTCGGTCAGGGCAGGAGACGATGACAGTGACTTTTGTGCTATATACAGATATTCGGTGGACTTCAGTGCTCTACTGTGCTCTTGTGCGTTCTGCTTGGCTCTGGGGATGCCAGCAATAGTGTTCTCGGCACGTTAGGATTCGATAGTTAACGTTTGCTTATGTTACGCTTGATTAGGTGAATATTGGACAGCTCCGACATTTGTGCTACACACTGCTATACCGTGAACTGCGGCGATCTGCTGTGATCTAATATGCTCTGCTTGTCACTGGGGAGGCCAGCAATAGCGGTCGTCGCACGTTTGTTTGAGTTATGTTTCGTCTGCCTGGGTCAGGTTGGGTTACGTTTGGTCATGATTGCTTTGACTTTTGTGCTATACACCGGTATTCCGTGGATATCTGCGCCCTACTGTGCTCCAGTACGTCCTGCTGTCCTCTGGGGAAGCAGGCAATAGTGATAGCGCCGCGTAAGGTTGAGTTATGTTATGGTTGGTTAGGTTAGAGGAGGATAGCTTTGACTTTCGTGCTGCGCACTCCTAATCAACACATTTCTGCAATCTACATTGCTCTGCTCTCCTCTGCCTTTCTCTGCTAAAGCCAGCGATGGTGGTCGTCTCGCGTTCGGTTTAGTTAGGTTACATTTGGCTTGGATAGGTTAGTTTATGTTTGTTAAGAATGGCATCGACCTTTGCCCTTTACACTACCATTCGATGGATTTCTTCGCTCCGGTGTGCTATAGTATTTCCTGCTTTGCTATGGGGAGCTCAGCAGTAGCGGTCTCGACACTTTAGCCTGAGTTATGTTGCGTTTGGTTGTGTTACGTTTGCTATTGTTGTGACATGGTAGCTTTGACTTTTGCGCTATAAACTGTCATTCGGTGGATTCCTGCGCTCTACATTACTCTTCCATACTCTGCTCCGCTCTCAGTATGCCGGCAATGGTGGTCTCGGCACGTCAGGTCGCGTTAACCTAAGTTGGGGTTGGCTACGTTTGTTTGGTTTATGTCCTCAAAGCTTTGACTTTCGTGGTATACAATGCAATTCGGTGGATTTCTGCGCGCTACTGTGCTCTGGTATGCTCTGCTTGGCATTGTGGAGGCCAGCAACAGTGGACAAGGCACGTTAGGTTGGATTAGTTGCGCTCGGTTATGCTACGTTCTGTTAGGTTAGGTGAGGATGGCATTGACTCTTGTGCTACAAACTGATTTTCGGTAGATATCTGCGCTCTACTGACTTCCAGTGTGCTCGGCTTGGCTCTGTCGAGGCAATCAATAGTGGTCTTGGCACGATAGTATAATTTGTGCTACGTTCGGCTAGGTTAGGATAGCTATGGTTAGGTTTGGGGGGCTACGACTTTTCTGCTTTGCACTGCATTTCTGTGGGTTTCTGCACCCTAATCTTCTCTATTATGCTCTGTTCGGCTCTTTGGAGACCAGCAGTACTGGTCGCGGCACGTTTGGTTGAGTTAGATTTCGTTTCGAGTAGTTAGGCTGCCATGGGTTAGGTTATGGCAGCTTCGACTTTTGTGCTCAACACAGCCATCCTATGGACTTTTGGGCTCTACTGCGCTCTATCATATTCTACATGTTCCTGGGGACGCCAACAATAGTTGACGCAGCACGTTAGGTTGTGTTATGTCACTTTGGATATGTCAGGTTTGATTAGGTATGGCCAGGTTACCCCCGACTATTGCGCCACACACAGCTGTTC
>NW_016960951.1:0-882 GCF_001483705.2 Eufriesea mexicana
AGGAAGGCATGGTTGCGGTTTCCTTGACTGTTGTTCTATGCACTGCTATTCGGAGGATGCACGCGCTCTACATCGCTCTGCTATACTCCACCTGACATTGGGGTGGCATGCAATAGAGGTCGCGGAACGTTGAGCTGAGTTATGTTTTGACCTTGTTAGGAGATGTTAGTCTAAGTTTGGTTAGGATGACTTTGACTTTCGTGCTAAACACGGTTATTAGGTGGACTTCTGTGGTTTACCGCTCTCTAATATTTTCTGCTAGGCCCTGGGGATTCCAGGGATAGTGGTCGCGGCACGATACGTTGTGTTATGTTACTTTTGGTTATGTTACGATCGGTTAGGTTAGAATACGATAGCTTTTACTGTAGCGCTACAGTATGCTATTAGGTGCATCCCTACTCCCTAGAGTGCTCTAATATTTTCAGCTTTGTTCTGTGCAGGCCAGCAGTATTGTTCTCGGCACGTTGTGTTGAGTCAGATTACGTTCGGTTAGTTTGGGTTAGACTAAGCTTGGTTACAGTAGCTTTTACCATTGTGCCGTACACTGCTATTCGGTGGACTGCTGCATTCTACTATGCTCTAGTATATCCTGCTTGGTACTGGGGAAGGCAGAAATAGCGGTCCCGGCACTCCAAGTTGAGTGTGGCTATTTTTGTTTATGTTCTGTTGGTTTGGGTTAGGTTTGGGTAACTTCGAATTGCCAGATAAACACTGCGTTTATATGGATTTCTGCGTTCTATTCTCCAATGACATATTCTGCTTGGCTCTGGGGAGACCAGCAATAGTGCTCGCGGCACGTTAATCTGGGGAGACCAGCAGTAGTGCTCGCGGCACGTTAGGTTGGGTTATGTTATGTTTGGTTGTGCTACGATTGGTTAAGTT
>NW_016960952.1:0-530 GCF_001483705.2 Eufriesea mexicana
GATACTTTCCTCATTATTTATGCAAGAAAGCTAGCTCGCCACGATATTAATCGAAAACGTCAATAAAATTGAATTTCCCAACCGGATACTCTAGAATTGCAATGGCTACAGCTGGCCAATAGTATCTTTCCTCCTTATTTATGCAAGGACGTCAGCTCACGACGGTATTAGTCGAAAATGTCAATAAAATTACATTTTCCAGCCAGATTCTGTAGCATTAATTCTATAGCATTCTAATGGGTATAGCGTGCCAATAGAATCTTTCCTCCTTATTTATGCAAGGATGTGAGCTCAACCCGATATTAGTCGAAAATGTCAATAAAACTGAATTTTCCATCCAGATACTATAGAATTGCAATGGCCAAAGCTGGCCAATAGAATCTTTCCTCCGTGTTTATGGAAGAAAGTTACCTCTCCACGATATGAGTCGAAAATGTCAATAAAGTTGAATTTTCGAGGCAGACTCAATAGCATTATAATGGTTATAGCAAGGCAATAGTATCTTTCCTCCTTATTTATACAAGAAAGAT
>NW_016960953.1:0-351 GCF_001483705.2 Eufriesea mexicana
TCTGGCAAGTAGGTGGCTGTACTTGTCATTAGATTGAAGGCGTAAGGCGATCCATTCTCCAAGGAATAACAGACTATAGATTTTCAATAGACCTATTCTCTGGCAGGTAGATGGCTGTACCTGCCACTGGATTAAAAGCGCTGGGCGACCTATTCACCAAGCTATAACAGGTTATAGATTTTGAACATACCTATTCTCTGGCTAGTAGATCGCTGTACTTGCCATTGGATTGGAGGCGCTAGGCGTTCTATTCACCAAGCTTTAACAGATTATATATTTTGAATAGACATATTCTCTGGCAAGTAGATGGCTCTACTTGCCATTCGATTGAAGGCGTTAGACGATCTGTTT
>NW_016960953.1:453-685 GCF_001483705.2 Eufriesea mexicana
AAGCTATAACAGATTATAGATTTTCAATATACCTATTGTCTGGCAAGTAGTTGGCTGCACTTGCCATTGGATTGCAGGCGATAGGCAATCTTATCGCGAAGCTGTGACAGGTTATTGATTTTGAATAGACTTATTCTCTGGCAAGAAGATGGCTGTACTTGCCATTGGTTTGAAGGGGTTTGGCGATCTATTAGCCAAGCTATAGCAGTTTATAGATTTTGAATAGACCTAC
>NW_016960954.1:0-311 GCF_001483705.2 Eufriesea mexicana
GCAAGAAATAAATCTCACCGCGATATTAGTCGAAAATGTCAATAGAATTGAATTTTCCAGCCATATACTATAGAATTGCTGTGGCCATAGCTGGCCAATATAATCTTTCCTCCGTATTTATGCAAGAAAGTTACCTCACCACGATATTAGTCGAAAATGCCAATATGGTTGCATTTTCGAGGCAGATTTAAAAGCATTGTATTGGCTATAGCACGGCAATAGTATCTTTGCTCCTTATTCATACAAGAAAGTTGCCATACAACGATATTAGTCGAAAATGTCAAGAAAATTGAATTTTCCATCCAGATACT
>NW_016960954.1:494-739 GCF_001483705.2 Eufriesea mexicana
GCTCACCACGATATTAGTCGAAAATGTCAATAGAATTGAATTTTCCAGCCAGATTCTATAGCATTGCAATGGCTATAGCTCTCCAGTAGAATCTTTCCCCGTTACACATGCAAGGATATCAGCTCACCACGATAATAGCCGACAATGCCAATAAAACTGAATTTTCCACCCGGATACTATAAAATTGCAATGTCCATAGCTGGCCAATAGAATCTTTCCTCCGTATTTATGCAAAAAAGATACCT
>NW_016960955.1:0-878 GCF_001483705.2 Eufriesea mexicana
AACGTGCTGAGGCCACTATTGCCGGCCTCCCATAGACGGGCAGAGTATAGTAGTGTAATATATGGCGCAGAAATCAACCGAAACGTAGTGTCTGGCACAAAAGTCAATGCCAACCTATCCTAACTTACCCAAACGTAACATGACCAAACGTAGCTCAACCCAAAATATCGAGCCACGACCACTATTGCTGAACTACCCAGAGTCGAGCAGATAATGGCAGAGCACAGTAGGGCAGGGAAATCCTCCGAATAGCCGTATACACGGCGAAAGTCGAAGCTATCCAGACCTAATCCAAACCAACATAAACCAACCAAAGGTAGCCTAACTCAGTCAAATTAACGAGCCGAGACCACTATTGGTGGCCTCGCCTGAGCCGACCAGTGTACACTAATGCAACCTAGGGCTTTGAAATCCATCGAATATCGGTGTACAGCACAAAATCAGAACTATCCTAACCTATCCTAACCAACCGTACCCTTACCAAACGCAGCCCAACGCAACCTATCCTGCGATGACCACTACTGCTCCCTTCCTTATGGTTGAACATAATATAGTAGTGCACAGTAGAGCACGCAAAGTCACCAAACGACAATACATTGAACAAAAGACGTAGGTACACTGCCCTAACATAACCAAACGCAACATAACGTAACATTGCGTGTCGACGCCGCTAATGTTGGCCTCCCTAGAGCGAAGCAAAATATACTAGAGGTGGTAGAGCGCAGAAATCCATCGAATTGCAGTGTTTAGCACAAAAGTCAAGGGTTTCGTATCGTAACCTAGCCAAACATAACGTAAACGTACGTAACACAGCACAAGTTAATGCGCCGTGACCACTATTGCTGGCGTCCGAAGAGTCAAGTAGAAAATATGAGAGC
>NW_016960956.1:0-371 GCF_001483705.2 Eufriesea mexicana
AGCAAGTAAGTTAACTCACTACGATATTATACGAGAATGTCAATAAAATTGAATTTTAAAGCCCGTTTCTGTTGCGCTTCAACTGGTATAGCGCGCAAATAGAATCTTTCCACCTTATTTATGCAAAAAAGTTATCTCACAACGATAATAGGAGAAAATGTCAATAAAATTGAGATTTCCATCCATATTCTGTTGCACTGCAATGGCCGTAGCACGCCAATTCATTATTTCCTTATCATTAATGCAAGGAGCCTTGCTCGCCACAAGATTATACGAAAAAGTCAAGAAAAATGATTGTTCCAGACAGTTTCTATAGCATTACAATGGCTGTAACACGTCAATAGAATCTTTCCTCCTTATTTACGCAAGAA
>NW_016960957.1:0-374 GCF_001483705.2 Eufriesea mexicana
TATGGATGTATGGATGGATGGACGTATCGAACAATAGACGTACGAATGGAAGGATGTATGGATCTATGGATCTGTGGATGTATGGATGTATGGATGGATGGGTGTATGGATATATAGATGTATGGATCGATGGGTGTATGGATGGGTGCTTGTATGGATGGTTGGATGTATGATTCGATGGACGTACGGATGGATGTATGGATGTATTTACGGATGTATCTATGGATGTATGTATGGACGAGTGTGTGGGGGTATGCATGGATTCATGGATGTAAGTATGTTTCGATGTGTGCATGTATGGATGTATGGAGGTATGGATGTATGGGAGCATGGATGTACGAATTTCTGGATGTACGGGTGTATGGATGTATGGA
>NW_016960958.1:0-921 GCF_001483705.2 Eufriesea mexicana
GAATCCCTGCGCCTTAGGGTGCTCTAATGCTTTCAACTTGGCTCTGGGAAGGCCAGCAATAGATGCCTCTGCACGTTGCATTGTTTAAGGTTACGTTCGGGTAGGTTGGGTCAGGCTAGGTTTTGGCAGGACTGCCTTAACTTTCGTGCTGTACACTGCTCTTCGAGGGTTTCTGCGTTCTACTGCGCTGTAGTATGTCCTGCTTGGCTCTGGGGAGGGCAGCAATAGCCGCCTCAGCTAGTTAGGCTAAGTCAGACTATGTTTGGCTTTGTTATGATGGTTTGGCTTAGGCTTGGGTAGCTTTGACTTTCCAGAAATACGCTGCTGTTCTATTGATTTCCGCGTTCCACTCTCCACTGATGCGTCCTGTTTGGCTCCGTCTAGGGCAGCGATAGTGGTCGCTGCACGTTAGATTGAGGTAGGATACGCTTGTTTATGTTACGATCGTTTGGGTTAGAAGAATTGTCGTTGTCGTTAGTGAAGTCTGCAATTAAGTGGGTTTCTGCGCCCTAGAGTGCTCTAATGCGTTCAGCTTTGCTCTGGGAAGGCCAGCATTTGTGGTCTCTGGATGTTACGTTGTATCAGTTTACGTTCGGTTATGCTGGGCTGGTCTAAGCTTGGTTGGCATATCTTCAGCTTTTGTGCTGTGCACTGCACTTCGATGGATATCTGTGCACTTCTGCGCTCCAGTATGCCCTGCTTGGCTCTTGGGATTGCAGCAACAGCGGTCTCGGCACGTTATATAGAGTTACGCTATGTTTGGTTATGTTCTGTTGGTTTGGGTTAGGTATGGGTACATAATGTATTGCTCTACTATCATCTGCTTGTCTCTGGAGAGGCCTGCAGCAGTGGACGTGGCACGCTTTGTTTAGCTGTGTTACGTGTGGCTTTTTTAGGCTTGGTCATGTTTGGTTAGGGGGC
>NW_016960959.1:0-488 GCF_001483705.2 Eufriesea mexicana
TGCAGAAATCATCAGCGTACCGCAGCCGTCGCATTATTCTTATCAGTGTCGACTTAAAATCCACAGTAGCAACAGACAAATCAGTGTACGCAATAGATATGGCCAGAGATATTTAAATGCACTGTTCGGTACTTGGCAAATCCATTAGCGGGGCACTGTAGACGTTGGATTAACCTGTGCAGTAATGGTTTTGATTCTGTATCAATTCTAGCATGGTAAGAGGTTGATCCGTCACAGATGGCGATAATAGCAATTAACATAACTCTGACGAAACCGCCCATCATCGCAGTACTATAGCCTTCAAGTTAGTCCGTTGACTGATTTTTCAGATTCCGTTGCAACTCTAGAGTGACAGAGGACTGACGGTTATCGCTCCAGACACAGACGTTAATATTTGACGAAACAGTCTGAGAACAGCCATTATCACAGTGCTTTAGCCGGGTTACTAATTAGATCACAGATAACTTAAATTTAACCGCAATTCTACA
>NW_016960960.1:0-524 GCF_001483705.2 Eufriesea mexicana
TCTCCCCGAGCGTCTGCTCTCGGGGAACCCCATGCCACGGAGTGAGCCTTGAAGTACCCCAGGACCAGAACCGAATGAGCAAAGTGTCCACTAGGGAAACCACCGAGCACGTCCAGGAACCTCTCGCACGACGAGAGGCCGCGGCTGGGGGAGTCGTAGCACCCCACCACTACTGCGTCATTCCAGCAGACCGCCACGAATCCCTCACCGCTGTGAAGCAGCGTTGGTGCGGTTGTCCGCCGTACTCCCCTGGCGATGATCGCCTCGGAGAAATCCCGATCCCCGAACCACCCGTCTTGGTCGAGGATGCGGTACGGCTCTGCGGTAACAGCCAGCCCGACACCAAGCTCAACGAGCATCTGCTGGAGCAGGTTCTGCGACGCCCGCGAGTGGTTCAATGGCCTGGAGCACGATGGACGACGTAAAAGTTAGGCCGTGACCATGGCCTCCTCCTGGGCCGTCTGCGGGCCTGGTGCTCCGCCGGTCGGCGGGCCCTTCGCGGTAGCGTTCGCGGAGACGGAATT
>NW_016960961.1:0-636 GCF_001483705.2 Eufriesea mexicana
ACATCCAACGAACCAAAATCCATCCTTCCATACTAGCACCCATCCATAGATCCATCGATCCATGCATCTATCCATCCATAAATCCATCCATCCATACATTCATGCATCCACACATCCATAAATCCATCCATCCATACCTCCATCCGCCCATACATCCATCAATCCATCCATTCGTACATCCATCTTTCGATACATCCATCCACGCATGCATGCAAACATACATACATCCATACATCCATACATCCGTACATCCATACATTCGTACATCCATACATACATACATCCATACATCCATACATCCGTACATCCATACATTCGTACATCCATACATACATACATCCATACATCCATACATCCGTACATCCATACATTCGTACATCCATACATACATACATCCATACATCCATAAATCCATCCATCCATACCTCCATCCGCCCATACATCCATCAATCCATCCATTCGTACATCCATCTTTCGATACATCCATCCACGCATGCATGCAAACATACATACATCCATACATCCATACTCACGAAAATACGTCCACCCATACATCCATCCACTCATACATCCATCCATCTATACATCCAAACATATATACATCCATACATCCATGCATCCATCCATACATACGCA
>NW_016960962.1:0-492 GCF_001483705.2 Eufriesea mexicana
AAACTTACCCTAACCTGACCTAACCAAACGCCACCTAAGTCAACATATCGTGCCAAGACGGCTTTTGATAGCCCCCATGGGGCCAAGCAGAGCGCATTAGAGCAAACTAGACCGCAGAAGTCCACAGAAAAGCAATGAAAGCACAACAGTCAAGGTAGCCTATACTACCCCAGCCAAACGTAGCACATCCGAACGTAGCCTAACTCAACCTAACATGGCGACACCACGATTGCTGGACACAACAGAGTCAAACAGAATTTACTAATGCACAGTAGAGCACGGAAATCTACCGCATAGCAGTGAATAGTACAAAAGCCAAGTTATCCTAGCACAGCCTGACCTCATCTAACCAAACCAAACGCATCATAACCCAACATGACGTACCGAGACCATTGCTCTTGGCCTCTCCAGAGCAAAACAGATTGTTGTATAGCACAGTATATCACAAAGATCCGCCGAAAAGCAGTGTAAGGCACGAAAGTCAAAGTTGCA
>NW_016960963.1:0-216 GCF_001483705.2 Eufriesea mexicana
GTCGAAAATGTCAATAAAATTGAATTTTTCAAAGACATTCTGTATCAATGCAATGGCTATAGCGCTCAAAAAGCATCTTTGCTCCATACTTACGCAAGGAAGCTAGCTCACCGCGAGATTGGTCGAAAATGTCAATAACATTGAATTTTCCATCCATATTCTGCAGCATTGCAATGCCTATAGCACGCCAACAGAATCTTTCCTCCTTATTTATGC
>NW_016960964.1:0-236 GCF_001483705.2 Eufriesea mexicana
CAAACCTAACCTAACCTAACCTAACCAAACGTAACATAACACAACCGAACGTGCCGCGACTACTACTGCTGACATACACAGCGCCACGCAGAATATACCAGAACACAGGAGAGTACAGTAGTCCTCAGCGTTGCAGTGTAAAGCGCAATGTCAGAAGTATTCCAACCTAATCGGCGCTGACCTAACCTAACCGAACGTAGCCTAACTCAATATAACGTGCCGCAACCACAATTGCT
>NW_016960965.1:0-561 GCF_001483705.2 Eufriesea mexicana
GCTATCTGAAGAGTTAAATAAAACGAAAGGATCGCGTACAATACCCAGAATTCCACGAATTTCATTTAGGCACATCACGAATCTAGATCTAAGTCGTGTCAAGTCTAAAATAATCAAAGATGACAGCAGTATGCTTGACACTTTTTCACGAGATTTTCCCAATGATCCTCGGTATTTAAAGAGTTAAATAAAACGAAAGGATCGCGTACAATACCCAGAATTCCACGAATTTCATTTAGGCACATCACGAATCTAGATCTAAGTCGTGTCAAGTCTAAAATATTTGAAAATGATAGCACTATGCTCGACACTTTTCCACGCGATTTTCCCAATGATCCTCGGTATTTAAAGAGTTAAATAAAACGAAAGGCTCGCGTACAATACTCAAAATTCCACGAATTTTGTTTAGGCGCATCACGAGTCTAGATCTAAGTCGTGTCAAGTCTAAAATAATCAAAGATGACAGCAGCATGCTTGACACTTTTTCACGAGATTTTTCCAATGATCCTCGTTACATGAAGTATTAAATAAAACGAAAAGATCGCGTACAATACCCAGAAT
>NW_016960966.1:0-3136 GCF_001483705.2 Eufriesea mexicana
GTGGGTGGATGCGTGGATGGATGGGTGTAAGGATCGATAGATGTGAGGATGGGTGCATGTATGAATCGGTGGATATATGAATCTATGGATGTATGGATGGATTGAGGTATGGATGGACGGATCTACGGATGTATGTATATATGGTTGTATATTTGTGTGGATGTATGAATGGATGGATGTATCGAAGAATGGAAGCACGATTGTATGGATTTGTGGATGTATGGATGGGTGGATGTATGATTGGATGAATGTACCGAAGGGTGGACGTATGAATGTATGGATGTGCGGATGGACGGGTGTGTGGATGTATGAATGTATGGATGGATGGATCTATGATTGGATGTATTTATGGATTGGTGGATGAATGGATTTATGGATGGGTGGATGGATGGGCGAATGTACGGACGTGTGTGTAGATGTATGTGTGGATGTATGGATTTATGGATGTATGGATGAATGGATGTATTTTCGTGTGAAGGTACGGATGTATGGATTTATGGATGTATGGTTGTGTGGATGAGTGTAGGTATGGATGTATGTATGTGTGAATGGCAGGCTATATGGATGGATGGATGGATTGATGTACAGGTGTTTCGATGCATGAATGTATGTTTGTATGGATGTATAGATGGATGGATGTATGGTGGGATGGATGTATCGAATGATAGACGTACGAATGGAAGGATGTATGTACGTATGGATCTGTGGATGTATGGATGTGTGGATGGATGGATGTATGGAAGGATAGATGTATGGATCGATGGGTGTACGGATGGGTGCTTGTATGGATGGATGTATTTATGTTTCGATGGATGTATGGATGGGTGGATGTATGCATGGATGGATGTATGTAAAGATGGATGTATGAATGGATGTATGTATGGATCAATGGTTGGATGGATGGATGGATGTATGGATGGATTTAGGTATGTATGAACGGATGAACGGATGTATGGATGCACGGATGTATGGATGGATCTATGTTTGGATGTATGTATGGATGCTTGTATGGATGAATGTATGGTTGAGTGTATGGGTGTATGGACGAATGTATGGATGTATGCATGGATGTATGCATGGATGTATGCATGGATGTATGTATGGATGTTTGAATGGATGTATGCATGGCTGTATGTATGGATGTATGTACGTATGTCTCTATGGATGCATGGATGGATGGGTGGATGGGTGGATGGATGTTTGGATGAACGGTTGTAAGGATGGATTGAGGTACGGATGAATGGATGTACGGAAGAATGGATGTAGGGATGGATTAACGTATGAAGGTATGCGTGTATGGATGTATGTATATATGAATGTAAGGTTGTAAGAATGTATGGATGTATGCATGTATGGATGTATGGATGTATGGATGTATGTATGTTTGGACGTATGGATGTACGAATGTAATGATGTACGTATGTATGGATGTATGGACGGATGGATGGATGTATTGATGTATGTATGGATGTATGGATGGATGGATGGATGGATGGATGGATTTATGGATGTATGCATGTATGGATGGATGAATGAGTGGATGTAAGTTTGGATGGATGGACGGATGTCTGGATGGATGGATGTATGGATGTATGGACGCATGGATGTTTATATGCATGAATGTATGAGTGAACGTATGTATCGATGTATGGATGTATGGATGTATGGATGTAGAGAAGATCGAATGCATGGACTTTCAGATGTATGGACGCATGTATGTATATACGTAGGTTTGTATGAATGGGGGGATGTACGTATTGATGTATGTATGGATGGATGGATGTATAGATGGATGTGTGTATGGAAGAATGGCAATACGGATGAATGTACGTATGGATGTATGGCTGTATGGATGGATGGATGTGTGAATGGACCGTGGTATGGATGGATTGCTGTACGGACGTATGGATGTATGGATTTGCATATGAATGTATGTATGGATGGATGGATGTATGGTTGGATGGATTTATTGATGGGTGGATGGATGTATGTACGTATGGATGTATGTATGGATGCACGTATGGATGTATGCATGGATGTATGTATGGATGTATTTACGGATGTATCTATGGTTGTGTGTATGTATGAGCGTATGGGGGTATGTATGGGTGTATAGATATGTATATGGATGCATGTATGGATGTATGTATGGATGGATGATTGCATGGATGTATGGATATATGGACGTATGGGTGGTTGGATGTATGGATGGATAGGTGTATGGATCGATGGATGTATGGATGTGTGGTTGTATGGATGGGTGCATGTATGGAAGGATGTGTGCATGAACGGATGGATGTATGAATTGGTGGCCGTATGGATGGATGGATGTATGGATGGATGGCTGTATGGATGGATGGGTGTATGGATGGTTTGAGGTATGGTTGGACGAATGTACGTATGTACCGATATATGAATTTATATATGTATGTATGTATGGATGGATGGAAGTATCGATGGATGGAACTACGGATGGTGGGATTAATGGATGTACGGATGTGAGGACTTTTAGATGTGTGGAAAGTTGGATGTATGGATGGATTCATGTATGGATGTATGTATGTAAGAATGAATGGATGTATGGATGTATGGATGTATGTATGTATGGATGTATGGATGTGTGTATGGATGTATTTACGGTTGTGTGTAAGGATGTATGTATGGATGTATGTATGGATGAATGCATGGGTGTATGTAAGGATGTATGTATTGATGTATGTATGGATGTCTGGATGGATGGATGTATTGGTCGGTGGATGTAAGAATGGATGGATGAATGTTTCGATGGATGTATGGATTGGTGGACGTATGGATGGACGGGTGTGTGGAATGATGGATGATCGGATGGGTGTATGTATGGATGAATGCATGTTGGGATGGATTGATGTATGAAGGGACTTATGTACGTATGTATGGATGTACGGATATGTGTACGTATGGATGTGTGGGTGCATGAATGAATGGGTGGATGGACTGAAGTGTGAGTGAAAGGGTGGGAGGATGTGCGGATGCATGTATGTACGGATGGGTGTATGGATGTGTGGACGTATGGATCTATATATGTATGGATATGCGGATGGCTGGATGTATGAGTGGATGGATGTATGGATGGATGGATTTGTGGATGTATGGATGT
>NW_016960967.1:0-1648 GCF_001483705.2 Eufriesea mexicana
GGTATGGCTTTGACTTTTGTGATATACGCTGCCGTTTGGAGGGCTTCTGCGCTTCACATTGCTCTTGTGTACTCTGCTCGACTCTGAGGAGGCCAGTATTCGTGGTCTCGGACCGTTAGGTTCCGTTATGTTACGTTTGGTTACGCTATGCTGGCTTCGGTTAGGTTTGGTTAGATTTGCCTTTCGTGGTATACGCTGCTATTCGGTGGACTTGTACGCTCTCCTGTGCTCTAGTATGTTCTGCTTAGCTCTGTTGAGGCCAGCAATGCTAGCCGCGGCATGTTAGGTTGAGAAAATTTACGTTCGGTTAGCTTAGGTTATGTTGGGTTAGGAGATGATAGCTTTGACTTTTGTGTCATACACTGCTATTCGGTGGATTTCTACGCTCTACTATGCTCTAGCATATTCTGCTTTGATATTGGGTGGCCAACAGTACTGGTCCCGGAAGGTTAGCCTGAAATATGTTGCGTTTGGTTAGGTCACGTTTCTTTATGTTAGGGTGGGATGGCTTAGGCTTTTGTGCTATACACCGCTTTTCGGTGGATACCTGCGCAATACTGTGCTCTAATGTGCTCTGCTTTGCGCTGGGGATGCCAGCAGCGGTGCGCTCGACACGTTTGTTTGAGATACGCTACGTTTGCCTGTGTAAGGCTTTGACATGTCGGGTTAGAATATCTTCAACTTTTGTGCTTTGCACTTCAGTGCGGCGGATATCTGCGCTACCCTGTATTCTAGTATGTACTGCTTTGCTCTGGGGAGGTCAGCAATAGTGGTTCAGATACGATAGGTCGTGTTATACTACGTACGGTTGTGTTATGTTTGGTCAATATAGGAGAGAATAGCGTTGTCTTTTGTGCTATACGATGCTACCAGGAGAGTTTGTACGCCCCACTATGCTCTAATATTCCCTGCGTTGCGCTGGCGGGGCCAGCAAATTTGTTCTCGGCACGTTAGATTCAGTTAGACTGCATTCGGTTTGGTCACGTTTGGTTAGGTTGAGACAGGATAGCTTTGTCCTTTGTGCAATGCCTTGCAATTCGTCGGACTCCTGCGCTCTACATTGCTCTACTGTACACTGCTCGACTCTCCGGAGGGCAGCAGTAGTGGCCGCGGCACGTTAGGTTGAGTTACATTACGTTTGGTTACGTCAGGCTGCGCTGTGTTCGGTTAGTGTAGCTTTGACATTTGTGCTACACACTGCTGTTCTATGGTCTCCGGCACTCCTCTGTGCGCTGTCACACTCTGCTCGTCTCTGTGGACGCCAAGAATAGCGCTCCCGTCGAGATATGTTGGATAATGTTGCGCTTGGTGAGGTTATTCTTGGATAGGTTTGGTAGGATAGCTTCGACTTCTGTGCAATACACTGCTATTCAGACTGTTTCTGCGCTACACATTACTCTGCTACCCAGCTCAGCTCTCGTGAGGCCAGCAATAGCGGTAGTGTCACGTCAGGTTGGGTTACTTTACGTCCACCTATGTTACGGTTGGTTACGTTGGGAGAGGATAGCTTTGTCGTTCGTGCTGCACACTGTTATTCGATGGACTCCTGCTCTCTACCGTGGTCTAATATACCCTGCTCTGATCAGTCAAATCTTGAAATATTTCAGAGTTAGGTTACGTTCGGTTCTGTTGGGTTTGTTCGGGTTAA
>NW_016960968.1:0-946 GCF_001483705.2 Eufriesea mexicana
TAGGGGTGTACAGCTCAAAAGTAAAAGCACACCTAACCAAACTTGGCCTAAGCCAACCCGGCCGTGCGTAACCTGACACAACATAACGTCCAGAGGACACAATTGCTGGCTTTCCCAAAGTCAAGATGAAACGTTAGAGCTCCGTAGGGTGCAGAAAGCCACCTAATAGCAGACTATAGGGCTAAAGTCAAAGCTGCCCTCTCCAAACCTTACCAACCGTAACATAACAGAACACAACCTGACTCAACCTAACGCGCCCCGGCCACTATTGCTGGCCACCACAGAGCCAAACAGGACACATTAGCGGCGAGTAGCGCGCAGAAATCCATAGAATCGCAGTGTATAACATAAACGTCAAAAAAAAACTCTACAGGCATAACCCAAACAAGCAGAAAGTTCGCAAACAAAGCCTAACATAACCTAACATGTCGATACCGCTACTGCTGCGTCCCCCCCAGCGACAGGCAGGACGTACTAGGGCACAGTAGAAGGCAGAAATCTACCGAACAGCAGTGTACAGCACAAAAGCTGAAGCCACCCTAAGCGAACTTAACCTACTCCAACGTGACCGAAAGTAACCTGACTCAACATAACGTACAGAGACCACTGTTGCTGGCACTCCCAGAGAGAAGTGGAACACATTAGAGCAATGAAGGGCGCAGAAATCAAATTAATAGCAGACCACAGCACTAACGTCAAAGATATCCCCTCCTAACCTAACCAACCGTAACATAGTCGAGCGTAATCTGACTCAACCTGACGTGCCTGGACCACTGTTCCTGGCCGTCCCAGAGACATGCTGAAAATAATAGAGCACTGTAGGGCGCGGAAATCCACCTAATAACAGACTACATCTCTAAGGCCAGAGCTACCCTCTCCTAGCAAAACCAATCGTAACATAACCAAACTTAACATGGCTCAACCTAACGTACCGAGGCCACTATTG
>NW_016960969.1:0-687 GCF_001483705.2 Eufriesea mexicana
CTCACTAATGCAGGCATCCCCAGAGACAAGTAGACCACACTTGTGGGGAGTCCATAGAATCAGAGAGTCCATAGAGTCAGAAATCCATAGAATCGCAGTGTATATCAGAAAAGTCATAGCTACACAAACCAAACCCAAGCCAATGGCACCTAACCAGACACAGCATAACACAAACTAACAAGCTAAGACCGCTATTGCTGCACCCCCGGAGTCATGCCGGTCATACTAGAGCAAAGTAGAGCGTAGAAATCCACCGAATAGCAGTGTGCAGCACAAAAGGAAAAGCAATCTCGACCAAACCTATTCTACTCCAACAAAGCAGAACGTAATGTGACACAACATAACGGACCGAGACATCTATTGCTGGCTTTCCCAGAGCCAAGCAGAAAACAGTAGTGCGACGTAGGGTGCAGAATTCCTCCTAATATCAGCCTGTGGCGATAAAGTCGAAGATATCCTCTCCGAACATACCCAAACTTAACATAACCGAACGTAGTAAAACTCAAACTAACAGGCCGCGAACACTACTGCTGGTCTCCATAGAGCCAGGTAGAAATCTCCATAGAGCCAGGTAGGACACAATGTTGGAGAGTAGAACGCAGAAATCCATAAAATCGCAGTGTTTATCAGAAAAGTCAAAGCAACCTAAGCCTAACACACACCAACAGAACATAGTCGAACATAGTC
>NW_016960970.1:0-695 GCF_001483705.2 Eufriesea mexicana
TAGAATCGCAGTGTATATCAGAAAAGTCATAACTACCCAAACCTAAGTCAAACCAACGGGACACTGCCAAACATAGCGTAACTGAACCTAACCTGCCGAGACCGTTATTGCTGCGCGCCCCGTGGCCAAGCAGGACGTACCAGAGCACAGTAGAGCGCAGAAATCCAACAAATAGCAGTGCAAAGCACAAAAGTTAAAGCTATCCTAACCAAACATATCGTAACTCAAACCAACTTAACGCAACCTGATCGAACATGGCGTGTATAGGACACTACCGCTAGCTTCCCGAGAGCCAAGCTAAAAACATTAGACCTCCGTGGGGCGCAGAAATCAACCTAATAACAGATGGCGAAAGAAATCAACCTAATGACATGGCACTAAAGTCGATGTTATACACAGTTAACCTAACCGAACTTAATATAACTCAACCTAACGAGCGGCGACCACTATTGCTGGCCTCCGCAGAGTGAAGCAGAACACATTAGTGTAGAGAAGAACGCTTAAATCCATAGTATTGCAGTGTATATCAGAAATGTCAAAGCCACACATACGTATCCCAAACCAACGGAGCATAACCAAACATACACTAACATACCCTATAGTGCCGAGACCGCTATTGCTGCCTTCGCCAAGGCCAAGCGTGACCTACTGGAGCACAGTAGAGCGCAGAAGTCCACCGAATAGCAGTGTACAGC
>NW_016960971.1:0-250 GCF_001483705.2 Eufriesea mexicana
AAGGCGTGGAACAACTAAACGTAACGCGACGTGACCTAAATTGCTGGCCACCACAGAGCCTAGCACAATACATTAGGACTGAGTAGAGCGCAGAAATCCACCGAATAGCAGTGCATAACACTGTAGACAAAGCCATCGTAACCAAACATAACGTAACCTAACCTAACCAAACGAAACATAACCAAACCGAACGCTTCGCGGCCACTATTTCAAGCATGCCCAGATTACAGCAGGAAATATTAGGTTAAGG
>NW_016960972.1:0-1361 GCF_001483705.2 Eufriesea mexicana
TATACCAACCTAACCTGACACAACCTAGTCCAACAGAACGTGGCATAACCTAATATGTCGTCCTGCGACTACTGCTCCTGACTTGCCCTTAGCGAAGCAGAATGCAGTAGAGCACAGTAGATCACGGAAACCCACGTTATAGCAGTGCAATGCTCAAAAGTCAGACAAGCCTACACTAACCGAACCAAACGTAACATATCCATACCTAGCTCAACCTAACGTGACGAGCCCACTATTGCTGACCTCCACAGATACAAGCAGAGTGTACTACAGCGCAGTAGGGCGCTGAAATCCATCGCAATCCTGTGAATAGCGAGCAGTCGAATATGTTCTGAAGTAACCTTACCCAACCTAACCTAACCAAACGTAGCGCAACTCATCAGAACATGCCGTGAACACTGCTGCCGGACACCACAGATTCAAGAAGAATGCAGTAGTGCACAGCAGGTCACAGGTACCCACCGGAAAAAAGTGTACAGCATGAAGTCGAAGGCATTCTAACCAAACGTAACCAATCGTAACCTAATCAAACGTAGCGTAACTCGACATAACGTGCCTCGACCACCATTGCTGGCCTCCCGAGTGACGAGCGGAGTATAGTAGAGCAATGCAGAGAGAGCAGATCCTCAGTATAGCAGTGTACAGCACAAAAGTCAAAGAAACCCTAACCAGGCCTCCCCAACCTAATCCAACGAGCCGTAACATAACTCAAACTAACGTACAGGGACAACCATTACTGCCTGCCCCAGAGCCAAGCAGAACATATTAGAGCCCAGTACAGCGCAGAATTCCAGCGACTAGCAGCGTATGGCGTAAAAGTCTTAGCTTTTCTATCCAAACCTAACCAAACGTAACGTAAGCTATCGTAGCTAAGCGCAACGTCAGGTGCCGAGACCTCTACTGTGGGCCTCCACAGAGCCAAGCAGATTATACTAGAGCGCAACAGAGCGCAAAGATCCGCGAGTAGCGGTGCATAGCACAAATGTCTATGCTGTCCTATCTTAACCCCACCAAACGTAGCACATTCAAACGTAGCGTATGTCAACCTATCGTGCCGAGTGCACCCTTGCTGGCCCCACGGGTTCAAGCTGAATGCACCAGCGCATAGCATGGCGCAGAGATACACCGCATTGCAGTGTATAGCGCAAAAGTCAAACATACTCTGCCCTAACCTGTCCTTACCTGACCTAGCCAAACATAGTGTAACTAAACGTGTTGCGACGAGACCAATATTGCTGGAGACGCCAGAGCCAAGCAGAGCATATTAGTACATATTGGAGCGTTGAAATCCACAGAAAAGCAGTGAATAGCACAAAGGTCAAAGTAGCATACTCTAACATAGACAAACGGGACATATCCGA
>NW_016960973.1:0-2738 GCF_001483705.2 Eufriesea mexicana
ATACATCCATACATCCGTACATCCATACATTCTTACATCCATACACCCATACAACCATACATCAATACATACATACATCCATCCATACATCCATGCATACATCCACACATACATCCATACAAACATCCACAGATGCATCCACACATCCATCCATCCATACACCTTTCCATCCACACATACATCCATCCATCCATCCATCCATCCACGCACCCAACCACCCATCCACGCATCCGTTCATCCACCCATCCATTCATTCATCCTTCCGTCCATCCACCCATCCATTCACCCACTCACACATCCATACGACCATACAACCATACATCCATTCATCCATACATCCGTACATCCATTCATTCATCCACCAATCCATCGATCCATCCATGCATACATGCACACATCAGTAAACAGATCCATACATACACGCATACATTCTTCCATACATATATCCATACAAACACTCTTACATACATACATACATGCATCCAAACGAACACCCATACATACATCCATGCATACATCCATACATACATCCATGCATACATCCATACATACGTCCATACATCCATCTATCCATAAACCCATCCATCCAACCATGCATCCGTTCATCTACCCATCCTGTCACCCACTCGTCAGTCCATCCTACAACTCATTCATCCACTCGCACATCCGTACATGCACACATCCACACATACGTCAATATATACATCGATACATACCCTCATACATTCATTCGTCCATACTTCCATACATACATCCTAAGATACACCAACACATACATCCATACATACATACATACGAACATCCATACATACATCTATGCATACATCCCTACATACATCCATACATACATCATTGCATACGTCCCTACATACATCCACACAAACATCCATACATACATCCATACATCCATACATTCATGCATCCGTACATCTGTACATACATACAGCCTTCCATCCATACATCCATCCACCAATCCCTCCATACATCCCCCCACCAATCCATCCATCCATCCATGCATCCAAACTCACATCAATAAGCAGATACATACATGCACCCATACATTCATCCATACATACATCCGTCATACATTCTTACATACATCCGTCCATACATCCAGACATATATCCGTTCTTCCGTCCATCCACCCATCCATTCCTTCACCCACACATCCATACATCCATGCATCCGTACATCCATACATTCGTACATCCGTACAACCATACATACATACATCCATGCCCACATAACTCAAATACGTCCATACATTGAAACAAGCATACACTCATACGTACATCCACCCAAACATCCATCCATCCATACATCCATACATATATACATCCAGCCATACATCCATACATTTATACATCCAAACGTCCATACATCCTTCCATCCATACATCCACCCAACAATCCATCCATCCACGCACCCGCCCACACATCCACGCATCCGTTCATCCACCCATCCATTCATTCACTATTCCGTCCATCCACCCATCCATTCAACCACTCACACAACCATATGACCATACATCCATACATCCATTCATCCATACAGCCATCCACCCATACATACATCAATTCATATACCCATTCATCCATCCATACATCCATACATATATACATTCAAACGTCCATCCACCAATTCATCAATTCATCGTTACATCCATACATACATACAATCATACAAACATGCATTCATACCTCCGTTCTTCCGACCATCCACCCATCCATTCATCGAACCACACATCCTTACATCCATGCATCCGTACATTCATACATTCGTATATCCATACAAACATACATACACACACAAACACATACATAACTCAAACACTTCCTTATATTCAAACATCCATACGCACATACATCCATACATCCATACATCCATCCATCCAAACATCCATCCATCCCTACATCCATACATACACACACACATACATTCATAAATCCATCCACCCATACACTCATCCATCCATACGTACATCCAAACATACATCCATACAAACATCCATGCTGACAACCGTCCATACAGCCACCCATCCATACACACATCCATACACACATCCATACCTCCATACATCCATCCATCCAAACACCCACCCATTCATACATCCATCGATCCAAGCATCCTTCCATCCATACTTGCATCCACCAATCCATCCATCTATCCATGCATCCATACACACATCAATGCACAGATCCGTACATGCACGCATGCATTCATCCATACATACATCCATACATACATTCTTACATACATCCATACATACATCCATACATACATCCATACAGGCATCCTTAATACATCCATGCATACATCCATACATACATCCATACAAACATACATCCTTACATCCGTCCTTCCGTCCATCCACGCATCCATTCATCCACGCACACATCCATACATCCAAACATACATCCGTCCATACATCCATTCATCCATCCATGCATCCTTACATCCCCACATCCAAACGTCCATAAATCCAACCATCCGTACTTCCAACCGTCGATGCATCCATCCATCCATACATCCATACATATACCCATACACACATCTTTATCTTCACCAACACATACATTCATACATACACCCATACTTTCATACAGTCATCCGTACATCAATCCATCCATTCTCGCATCCATCGATCCATGCATCCTTTCATCCACCCGCCCTTCCACCCACTCTTCAGATCATCCACCCATCCATTCACCCACCCGCACATCCATACATCCATACAT
>NW_016960974.1:0-1458 GCF_001483705.2 Eufriesea mexicana
TGACATCCTGCAGCTCTGTGCAATTCACTTCTATAAAGTGGGCTTCTGCGCACTACTGTGCTTTAGCACAATCTGCTTTCGTTTGCGGGGCAAGCAACTCTGGTCCCGTCATGTTAGGTTGAGTTAGGTTACGTTTGGTTATGTTACGTTTGGCCAGCTTAGGATAGGCTACGTTGTCTTTTGCGCTATAAGCTGCTATTGCTCGGATCTCTGCGCTCTATTGTGCTCTACTATGCTCTGCTTGGCCCTCGTTAGCCAAGCAATAGTGGTCGCGGAACGTTAAGTATAGTTAGGCCACGTTTGGTTAGGTTACGTTAGGTTAGGTTTGGTTGCGATGGCTTCGACTTCGTGCTATACGCTATTAGTCGGCGGTTTCCTATGATCTACTGTACTCTTCTGTATTCTGCTTGGCTCTGGGGAGACCGGAAGCAGGGCTGGCTGCACGTTAGATTGTGTTATGTTACGTTTCGTTCAGTTAGGTTAGGATGCTTTGGTTAAGGTATCTACGGCCCTTATGATATTCACGGGCATGCGGCGGATTTCTGCGCTCTACTGTGCCCTAGGATATTCTGCTTGTCTCTGCAGATGTCAGCAATTGTGGAACCTGCCGGTTAGGTAGAGCTACGCCACGTTTGGTTTTGTAACGTTTGGCAAGGTTAGAACAGGATAGTTTAGTCTTCTGTACTATACACTGCTATCATCCAACTTTTGCGCTCTACCGCGTTCTAATATTCTCCGCTTGGGTATGTGACGCCAGCAATAGTTGTATCGGTGCTTTAGTTGTAGTTAGACTACGTTTGCATATGACAGGTTTGGTTATGTTATGACAAAGTGTCTTAGACCTTCGGGCTATTCACTGTCATTAGGTGAATCTGTGCGCCATACTACCGTCCAATATGTTCTGCTTCCCTCCGGGGTTGCCGGTAATAGTGTTCTCGACACGTTACGTTGAGTTAGGTTACGCTTCGTTAGGTCAGATTCGGTAGGTTCTGTTAGGATGTCTTCGACTTTTGTGCTGCACACTGCTATTTGGTGGCTTTTTGCGCTCTACATTGCTCTACTATACTCTTTTCGACCCTGGAGTAGCGTGCTATAGCGGTCGCGGCACGTCATGTTGTGATAGGTTTCGTTTGATTAGATTATGTTAGGCTACGCTTGGTAAGGATGGCTTCGACTTCCGCACCATACACCATTATCCGACGGGTCACTGTCATCTAGTGTGCTTTTCAGTATTCTGTCTGGCTCTGGGGAGTCCGGCAGCAGTGGTCGCTGCACGCTCTGTTGAATTACGCTACGTTTGGTCATGTTGGGTTGGGTAAGGTTATGCTAGGATATCTTCGACTTTTGTGCCATACACAGCATGGCGGTGGATATATGCGCACTACTATGCTCTATTACACCCTGGCCGCCTCTGTGGAGGTCAGCTATAATTGTCTAGTCATGTTAGGTTGAGTTAGG
>NW_016960975.1:0-609 GCF_001483705.2 Eufriesea mexicana
TAACCTTACCGAACGTAGCGTAACTCAACAGAGCGTGCCGCGATAGCAGTTTCCGGACTCCCCGGGGCCAAGCAGAATGGAGAAGAGCACAGCAAATAACTGGAAACCTCCGATGAATAGTGTATAGCACGAAAGTCGTAGCCATCCTATCCAAACGTAACCTGACACAACCTTATCAAGCGTAGCCTAACATAACCTGACAAGACGAGACCACTATTGCTGGCCTCCACAGAAACAAGCTGAATGTACTAGGGCACAGTAGGGCGCACAAATCCACTGCATTTCAGTGAATAGCACAAAAGCCCTTGACATCCTAGCATAACCTGGCGTAATCTAACATAACCTAACGCAGCATAACACAACATGACGTGGCACGGCCACTGCTTCTGGCCTCCCCGGGGTGAAGCGGAGTGTAGTAGAGCACAGTAGGTCGCTGAAGACCATCGAATAGCAGTGTAAGTCACAAGAGTCAATGCAGCGTATCCTAACCCAGCCAAACGTGACATATCCTAACCCAGTCAAACGTGACATGCCCAAACGTAACGTAACTCAACCTAAATTGACCAGACCACAATTCCTCGCCGCCGCAGAGACAAGAGGAGTGCACCA
>NW_016960976.1:0-1454 GCF_001483705.2 Eufriesea mexicana
CGAGGCATAGAATGCTTCTCGGCTGTCTTCTGCGCTCTGCTGTGCTCAAGTACGTTCTGCTTGGCTCTGCTGTGGACAACAGAGGTGGTCTCGTCATGTTGGGTTGAGGTACATAACGTTTGTCTATGTTACGCTTGGTAAGGTTAGGATAGGTTAGCCTTGACTCTTATGCTGTACGCGGCTATTCGGTAGATTCCTGTGCACCACGTTGCTCTGCTATACTCTGCTCGTCGGTCGGGATGAGAGCAATAATGCTCGTGACACGTTAAGTTTCGGTTAGGTTACGTTTGGTTATGCTAGGTTATGTTATGTCTGGGTAGGGGAGCTTTGGCGTACATGCTGTACACAGTTGTTCGGTGGATTCCTGCTCTCCACCGTGCACTACTCTAATCTGCTAGTCCCTGTGGAGGCCAGCAATGGTAGACGCGGCAGTTTGCGATGTGCTTGCCTACGTTAGGATAAGTTACGTTAGTTTGGGTTAGGTTTGGGTATCTGTGACATATCTGCCGTACACTGTGATTGTATGGATTTCTGCGCCCTACTGTACTCTAATATGTTCTGCTTGGCTCTGGGGACGCCAGCAATGGTGGTGTCGGCACGCATGGTTGCGGTAGGTTACGAATGGCTGCTATGTTTGGATAAATTTGGTTAGTGCAACTTTGACTTCCGTGCTATACACTGCTATTTGGTCGACATCTGTGCACTGCATTGCTCTACTAGCATCTGCATGTCTCCGGGGAGGCCAGCAAATGCGGTCGTGGCAGGTTCCTTCGAGATATGTTACGCTAGGTTGGGCTAAGTTAGATTATGTTTGGCTAGGGTGGCTCTGACTTTTGTGCTATACAATGCTATTCGGTGGGTATCTGCGCTCCACTATGCTCTAGCATATTTTGCGTGTCTATGGGGAGGCCAGCGGTAACGGTCTCGGCACGATATTCAGAGATATTTTGCGATTCGTTATGTTACGCTTGGTTAGTTTAGGATAGGATAGCTTAGGCTTTTGTGCTATACAATGCTATTCGGTAGGCCTCTGCGCTCTACATTGCTGTACTCTACTCTGCTCAACTCCGGGGAGCCAAGTAATAGCTCTCTCGGCACGTTTGTTTGAGTTAGGCTACGTTTGGATAGGTTATGATGGTTTGGGATAGGTTAAGGTTGCTTTGACTCTTATGCTTTACGCAGCAACGACGCGGATTTCTGCGCTCTACGTTGCTCCATTATACTCTGCTCGAATCTGAGGTGGCCAGCAATAGTGGTCGTGACACGATATGTTGAGTTAGGTTACGTGTGGTTAGGATAGTTTGGGTTAGATTTGATTATGATGGCTTTGATCCTTACGCTGTACAATGTTGTACGTTGAATTTCTGCGCCTTACTGCGCCCTAATATTTTCTGCTTGGGGGGACAGAAATGACGGTTTCGGCACGCAAGGTTGGGGCAGGGTACGCATGGCTT
>NW_016960977.1:0-471 GCF_001483705.2 Eufriesea mexicana
CAAAAGTCAACTCTATCATAGCCTAACACAACGCGCCCTAACCAAACCAAACATTATATGACCGAAATTAAAGTGCCGCGGACGCATTTGCTGCCCACCCGAGAGCGTGTCAGAGCATAGTGCAGCAATGTACAGCGCAGAAATCCACCGAATAGTAGGGTATACAAAACGAAAGTCTGAGCTATCCTATCCTAACCTAACCAAGCGTAACATAACCGATCGTAGCATAGCTCAGAATAACCAGCAGAGACCAACACCGCTGGTCTCCCCATAGCCAAGCAAAATATACTGGGGCACTGTAGTGCGCAGGAATCCACCGCATAGCAGTGTATACCACATTAGTCGGACCTATGCTAGCCAAACATATCCGAACATAGCAGCCACGCGTAACATACCACAACCTAAAGGACCGAGAGCACCATTGCCGGCATCCCCAGCGCCAAGCAGAGCACATTTGAGCACAGTAGAGCG
>NW_016960978.1:0-605 GCF_001483705.2 Eufriesea mexicana
TCTCAGCCTAACGTGCCGAGAGGAGTATTCCTTGCGTCCAAACAGACAAGCGGAGTGCGATGTAGCACTGTAGAACGCAGACGTCAATAGGAGAGCAGTGCGTGGCACAAAAGTCAAGGATAACCTAATCAAACATATTCTACCCCAAACTAACCAAACGTAATCTAACACAGCCTAACGTGGGGACGCCGCAATTGCCGGCCTGCCCAGAGGCAAGCAGATGCTAGTAAAGCAATGCGGGGCGCAGATACCGACCGAATGGCAGTGTATAGACCAAGGGTGAATGTCATCCTAACAAAACGTAACCTAGCCTAACCTAACGGAACATAACATATCTCATCCAAACCTGCAGCGACCGCTAGTGCTGGCCTCCACAGACTCAAGCAGACGATAGTAGAGCAACGCAGTGCACAGGTGTGGTCCGAATAGCAGTGTACGGCACAAAAGACAAAGCTATCTTAACAAAACAAATCCATTAACAAAACAAATCCAACCCAGCCAAGCCAAGCGTAGCATAACACGACCTAGCGTGCCGAAACCAACATTGCTGGCCCCCCAGAACCAGGCAGAACATACTAGAGCACATTAGAGAGCAGTAATCATCC
>NW_016960979.1:0-2211 GCF_001483705.2 Eufriesea mexicana
AAGCTATTAAAACTGACTGGAGAGTTCAAATTTATTTATATTTTCGAATAATATCGTCGTGAGAAAGCTTTCTTGCTTAAATAAGGATGAAAGATTCTATTGGCGCGATATATCACTTGCAATGCAATAGAAACTGAGAGGAACGATCAATTTTATTGACATTTTCAACTAATATCCTGGTGAGCAACCTTTCCTCCACAGATAAGGATGAATGATTCTATTGGCGAGATATAGCCATCGCAAAGCAATAAAGGCTGACTGGAAAGTACAAATTTATTGACATTTTCCACATATATCGTGGTGAGCAAACATTCTCCCATAAATAAGGAGGAAAGATACTATTGGAGTGATATAGCCATTGCAATGCAATAGAAACTGATTGGAAAGTTTAATTTTATTGACATTTGCCACATATATCGTGGTGAGCAATCCTTCTCGCATGAATAAGGAGGAATGATCCTATTGGCTTGCTATAGCCATTGCGATGCAATGGAGTCTGACTGCCAAGTTCAATTTTCTTGACATTCTCGACTAATATCGTGGTGAGCAAGCTTTATCGCATAAACCAGGATGTAAGATTCTATTGGCGAGATATAGCAGTTGCAAAGCAATAAAAGGTAACTGGAAAGTTCAAATTTATTGATGTTTTCGAACAATATCGTGGTGAGCATACTTTCGCGCATAAATGAGGAGGGAAGTTTCTACTGGCGCGCTACAGTCATTGCAGGGCAATAGAATCTGACTGGAAAGTTAAATTTTATGGACATTTTCGACTTGTTTCGTCGTGAGCAAACTTTCATGATTAAATACTGCGGAAGGATACTTTTGGCATGATGTAGCAGCTGCAATGCGATGCAATCTGACTGTAAAGTTCAATTTTATTCACATTATCGACTAATATCGTGGTGAACAGGCTTCCTCGCATAGGTAATTAGGATAAATTCTATTAGCGCATTATATCCATGGAATGCGATAGAATCTGACTGGAGTGTTCAATTTTCTTGACATTTTCGAATAATATCCAGGTGAGCAAACTTTCTCGCATATATAAGGAGGAAATACTCTCTTGGAATGCCTTAACCACTGCAATGCAACAGAGACTGTTTCGAAAGCTCAATTTAATTGACATTTTCCACAAATACCCTGGTGAGCAGACTTTCGTGCATAAATAAGGGGAGAGATAAATTGGCGTGCTGTAGCCGTCGCAATCAAACAGAATCGGACTGTACAGCTCAATTATATTGACATTTTCCACTAATATAGAGATGAGCAAGCTTTCATGCATAAATAAAGAGGGTAGATTATATTCGTGTGCTATAGCCATTGCAAAGCAATAGAATCTGACTGGAAAGTTCAATTGTATGGACATTTTCGACTAGTTTCGTCGTGAGCAAGCTTTCCTGATTAAATACGGCAGAAGGATACTTGTGGCGTGATGTAGCTGGTGCAATGCGATGCAATCTGGCTGTAAAGTTCAATTTTATTCACATTATCGACTAACATCGTGGTGAACAGGCTTCCTCGCATAGGTAGTTAGGATAAATTCTATTAGCGCATTATAGCCATGGAATGCGATAGAATCTGACTGAAGTGTTCAATTTTCTTGACATTTTCGAATAATATCCAGGTGAGCAAACTTTCTCGCATATATAAGGAGGAAATACTCTCTTGGAATGCCTTAACCGCTGCAATGCAACAGAGACTGTTTCGAAAGCTCAATTTAATTGACATTTTCCACAAATACCCTGGTGAGCAGACTTTCTTGCATAAATAAGGGGAAAGATAAATTGGAGTGCTGTAGCCGTTGCAATCCAACAGAATCGGACTGTAGAGCTCAATTATATTGACATTTTCCACTAATATAGAGATGAGCAAGCTTTCATGCATAAATAAAGAGGGTAGATTATATTCGTGTGCTATAGCCATTGCAAAGCAATAGAATCTGACTGGAAAGTTCAATTTTATTGACACTTTCGTATAATATCCAGGTGATCAAACTTTCTCGCATGTATAAGGAGGAAATACTCTTTTGGAATGCTTTAACCATTGCAATGCAACAGACACTGTTTGGAGAGCTCAATTTAATGTACATTTTCGTCTAACATGCTGTTGAGCAGACTTTCTTGCATTAATAATGGGAAAGATAATTTTGGCGTGCTGTAGCCGTTGCAATGCAACAGCATCTGACTGTAGAGCTCAATTTTATTGACA
>NW_016960980.1:0-226 GCF_001483705.2 Eufriesea mexicana
ATGGCTATAGCACGCCAATAGAATCGTTCCTCCTTTGTTATGTAAGAAAATTAACTCACCACGTTATCAGTCGAATATTTCAACAAAATTGTATTTTCCAGCCACAAACAATATCATTGCAATGGCTATAGCACCCAAAAAGTATCTTTCCTCCTTACTTACGCCAGGAAGTCAGCTCACCACGATATTGGTCGAAAATGTCAACAAAATTGATCTTTCCAGGCAG
>NW_016960980.1:399-755 GCF_001483705.2 Eufriesea mexicana
CCCATAGCACGCCAATACATTCTTTCCTCCTTATATATGCAAGGAAGTTAGCCCACAACGATGTTAGTCGAAAAAGTCAATAAAATTGAATTTTACATCCATATTCTACAGGACTGTAATTTCTATAGCTCGCCAATAGAATCTATCCTCCTTATTTATGCAAGCAAGTTAACTCACCACAATATTAGTCGAAAATGTCAATCAAATAGAACATTCCAGCCTGATTCCATAGCATTGCGACGGCTGTAGCAAGTGAATTGTATCTTTGCTCCTTGTATATGCAAGAAAGTTAGCTCACTACGATGTTAGACGAAAATGTCAATAAATTTGAATTTCCCAAACACATTCTATATCAA
>NW_016960981.1:0-547 GCF_001483705.2 Eufriesea mexicana
GCCAAAAAGAACTTTCCTCCTTACTTATGCAACGAAGTAGACTCAACACGCGATTAGTCGAAAATGTCAATAAAATTGAACTTTCCAGCAAGATTCTATCCCAGTGCAATGGTTATAGCTTGCCAATATAATCTTTCCTCATTGTTTATGCAAGAAAGTTATCTCACCACGGTATTGGTCGAAAATGACAATACAATTGAACTTTCCATCCAGATTCTGCAGCATTGCAGTGGCAATAGCACGCCAATAGGATCATTCCTCCTTATTTATGCAAGGAGGTTAGCTCACCAAGATATTAGGCGAAAATGTCAATAAAATTGAGTTTTCCATCCAGATTCTATAGCATTGCAGTGGCTATAGCTCGCCAATAGAATCTTTCCTCCATGCTTATGCAAGAAAGTTATCTCACCACGATACTTGTCGAATATGTCAATAAAATTAAATTTTCCAGCAAGATTCTGTAGCATTGCAATTCCTATAGCACGCCAATAGAATCTTTCCACCTGATTTATGTAAGAAAGTCAGCTCACCACCATATTAGTTGAAA
>NW_016960982.1:0-1483 GCF_001483705.2 Eufriesea mexicana
AGCACTAAAGGCGAAACTATACCCTCCTAACCTAATCAATGGTAACATGACCAAACCTAAACTATCTCAAAGTATTGTGCCGCGACCACCATTGCTGACCTCCCCAGAGTCAAGCAGAATCTGTTAGTGGAGAGCAGAACACTGAAATCCATAGAATCGCAGAGTATATCAGAAAAGTCAAAGTTACCCGAGCCTAACCGAGCAAACAGAACATAACCAAACATACCCTGAATCAACCTAACTTGCCGAGACAGCTATTGCTGCCCTCCCCGGAGCCAAGCAGGTTACACTAGAGCACAGCAGAGCGCAGATATCCACCGAACAGCAGTGTACAGCACAGAAGTTAAAGCTACCCTTACCAAACGTAGCCTAACCCAACCTAACCGAGTGTAGTCTGACTCATTATATCGTACCGAGACCACGCTTTCTTGCCTTGCCAGAGCCGTGCTGAAAATATTAGAGCACTGTGGAGCGCAGAAATCCTCCTAGTAGCAGAGTACAGCGATAAAGACTAGGCCATCCCCACCTAACCTGACCAATCGTAACATTACCAAACGTACCCTAGATCAACATAACGTGCCACGGTCACTATTGCACGCCTGCGCGGATACGAGCAGAGCCCAATAGAGCAAATAGCAGTGTACAGCAAAAATGTCGTAGAAATCCTAACCGAAACTTCCTAACCTAACCTAACGAAACGTAACCTGCCTGAAACTAACGAGCCGAGACCACTATTGCTGGCCACCGCACAGCCGAGCAGAGCGTACTAGGGCACACTGGGGAGCTGAGGTCCACCGAATATCAGTTTATAGCACCAAAGTCAAAGCTACCCTATCCTAATGTATCATATCATATCATAACCAAACGTAACATAGCTCAACCTAACTTACCCCAGGCACTATTGCTCGCATCCCCAGAGTCGCGCAGAGTATAGTAGATCAATGTCGAGCGCAGGAAGCCTCCGAATAGCAGAATACAGCAGGAAAGTCAAAGATAACCAGACCGAGCTTGACTCGTCTCGTGCCGAGAACATTATTGCTGGTCTCGCCTGAGCCAGGCATAATATATTAGAACTCAGTAGTGCACAGGTATACCCGGAAAGCAGTGTACAGCCCAAACGCCTAAACTACCATAACCTATCCTCACCATACGTATTATAATCAAACGTAGCCTAACCCAAGCTAACAAGCCGAGACTACTACTGCTGGCATCCCCAGCGCCGAGCAGAATATACTACAGCACAGCAGAGCGCAGATATTCACCGCATTGCTATGTATAGCAAAAAGGCCGTAGATATCGTAGCCTAACTTGTCGTAGCTTAACCTAACAAAGCGTAGTATAGCTCAATGTTACGCGCGGCGACCCCGGCGTCTGGCCTCCCCGGAACCAAGCAGAATGTAGTAGAGCACAGAAAATCGCTGAAATACACCGTGTGACAGTGTATAGCACGAAAGTCAAAGCTATCCTCACCAAGTATCGCCCA
>NW_016960983.1:0-233 GCF_001483705.2 Eufriesea mexicana
TCCGATTAGCTGTGTATAGCCCAAAAGTTAAAGCTATCCAATCCAAACGTAGCCAAACCTCACGTAACCGAACGTAACATAACACAACCTAACGTACCGAGAGCACTATTCCTCGCTTCCACAGAAACAGGCACAGTGTGATAGCGCGCAGTAGGGCGCAGAAGTCAATAGGATTGCAGTGTGTAGCACAAAAGTCAAAGAAACCCAAACGTGACGCAACATAACCTAACATG
>NW_016960984.1:0-789 GCF_001483705.2 Eufriesea mexicana
GTTATGTTTGCGTGTGTTAGGTTTGGCTAGGTTAGGAGAGGCTACTTTGACTTTTGTGCTGTTTACTGCTATACGGCGGATATGCGCGATCTAATGTGCTGTAATATGTGTTCTGCTTGGCTCTGGAGAGGCTAGCGATCGTGGTCGGGCACATTAGGCATTGCTATGTTACGTTTGGTTATGTTACGATTGGATAGGGTAGGAAGCGATGTCTATGACTTTGGCTTTATACGCTGTTACTCGTTGGATATCAGCGATACAGTGCTCCAGCACGCTCTGCTTGGCACAGGGAAGGCCAGCAATAGTGGTCACGTCAAGTTATGTTGGGTTGTGTTACGTTTGGATATGTTACGGCTTGTTAAGTTGGGAAGGTACGGCTTTAACTTTTGTGCTATACACCGCTTTTCGTCGGAATACTGCGCTCTACCGTGCTCTCATAGGTTCTGCATTGCTCTGGGTAGGTCAGAAATAACGGTCTAGGATGGCTAGCTTGAGTTATGTTACGTTCTGCTGTGTTATGTTTGGATATGTTCGGCTAGGATAGCTTTGACATTTGTGATATACACTGCTATTCGGTGGATTTCGGCGGAGCGGACTGCTGTGATCTAATATTCTCTGCCTTGCTCTGGGGAGTACAGAAATGGTAGCCGCGGCGCACTAGGCTTGGACATTCTACGCTTGCTTATGCCGGTTTATGCTATGCTATTTTAGGATGTCTTTGACTTTTGTTCTGGACACTGCTATTCGGTTGATTTCTGCGCCCAACTGTCCTCTAATATGTTCTGCTCG
>NW_016960985.1:0-251 GCF_001483705.2 Eufriesea mexicana
TCAATACGATACCAGTCGGAAATGTCAATAAAATTGAACTTTCCAGACTGATTCTCTAGCATTAAAGTGGCTATAGCACGACAATTGCATCATTCCTTGTTATTTTTGGAAGAAAGTTATCTCACCGCGATATGAGTAAAATATGTCAAGAAAATTGAACTTTCCGGCCAGATTCTGCAGCATTGCAGTGCCTATAGTACGCCAATAGAATCATTCCTCCTTATTTATGCAAGAAAGTTAACTCACCACGA
>NW_016960986.1:0-810 GCF_001483705.2 Eufriesea mexicana
TCGGTTGATTCCTAGACTCCACATTGCACTAGTATATTCTGCTCTGCCCCGGGAAGCCAGAAATGGTGGTAGCGGCACATTTGGTTGAGTTAGGATACGTCCGTTCGTGTTAAGGTAAGTTAGGTTTGGTTGGGACAGATACGACTTTTGTGCTATATACCGTTGTTGTATGGATTTCTGCGCTCTACTGTTCTCTATCGTATTCAGCATGTCTCTGGGTACGCCAGCAATAGCGGTCGCGGCGCGTTATGTTGAGTTACGTTACATTCGGTCAGCTCAGCTTGGTTTTGGTTACGTCAGGATAACATAGCAATAGCGGTCGCGGCGCGTTATGTTGAGTTACGTTACATTCGGTCAGCTCAGCTAGGTTTTGGTTACGTCAGGATAACGTTGATTCTTCTGCAATACACTGCTATCCTATGGATTCCTGCACTCTGTTCTCCTCTAATGTCCTCTGCTTGGCCCTGGGCAGGCCGCCAATTGCGGTCGCTGTACGATAGGTTAAGTTACGTTACTTTGGTTATGTTAGGTTAGAATTCGCTAGGGATAGAGCAGGCATTTGCGCTATACGCTGCTAGCCGCCCGATTTCTGCGCTCTACACTGCTGTAGCATATGCTTCTTCGCACGGGGAGGCTAGCAACAGTAGCCTGGGCACGATATGTGGAGTTAGGTTGCGTTCGGTTAGGTTAGGTTAATTCTAGGGTGTGCGGATGTCTTCGGCTTTTCTGCTATACTCCGCTAGTATATGGACTTCTGAGTTCCGATCTCCTCTAATATGCTCCGCTGGCTCTCGGGGGGCGAGTAATAGT
>NW_016960987.1:0-1374 GCF_001483705.2 Eufriesea mexicana
GCAGAATGTAGAAGAGCACAGTGGATCACAGAAATCCACCGAATAGCAGTGTATAGCACGAAATTCAAGGCAATCCTAACCAAACGTAGCCTAACCTAACCTAACCAAACATAACCTATATTGACCTAGCGTGCCACGACCGCAATTGCTCGACTCCCCACAGTCGTTCAGAGTATAGTAGAGCAATGTACAGCGCAGAAATCCACCGAATATCAGTGTATAGCACAAAAGTCAAAGAAATCCTAACCTAACCCTTCGAAACATAACATATCTAAACCTAATGAGCCGATACCACTATTTCCGGCCACCCCGGAGCCAAACAGAACAAATTCGAGCACAGAGGACCGCAGAAGTCCACAGCACTACGTGTATAGCACAAAGTTCGTAGACAACCTGACAGCCTAAGCCGACTCAACCTAACTTCACCAAACGTAGGAGAGCTGCACATAGAGTTTCGCGGCCACTGCTACTGGTCCGCTAGAGCCAAGCAGGGTATAGTAGAGCACACTGGATCATAGTGGTCCACCGTATAGTAGTGTATAGCACGATAGTCAAAACAAACCAAACATAACCGAAGCTACCATAACATACAGAAGCCAAGCCTAACTAAACCGATCGCGCCGCGACCACTATTACATGCCTCCCCAGAGTCGAGCAGAGAATAGTATCGCAATGTAGTAGGTAGAAGTCCTCTGAGTGGCAGTGTATTGCGCAAAAGCCAAAGATACCCTGTCCTAACATATCCAAGCGTAATATAAACGAAGGAAGCCTAACGTAACCTAACGATGCGGGCCCACAAATGCTGGCCACCCCAGAGCCATCCAGAGCATATTAGAGCACAGTAGAGCGGAAAAGTACACAGAAGATCAGTGCATAGCACAAAAGTCAACACTATCCGCACCTAGCCTAGCCAAACGTAACATAGCCGAACGTAGCCGAACTGAACCTAACGTGCGGCGACCACCATTTCCGGACGCCCCACAGCCAAGCGGAACATAGCAGAGGAGAGTAGAGCGCAGAAATCCATATAATTTCACTGCATAGCAGAAAAGTCAAAGCAATCCTGTCCTAACTTAACGAAACGTATCGTAACCAAACTTAACGTATCTCAAGCCAACTTGCCGCGACGACTATTGCTAGCTTCCAAAGAGTCGAGCGGGCGATGGTAGAGAAATGTAGAGCGCAGTAATCCACCGAATAGCAGTGTATTGCGCGAAAGTCAAAGCCACCCTTGCCTAAACCAAGCAAATCTAACCTAACCGAACGAGCTAACCGAACGTGACGTAATTAAACCTAACCTGCCGAGGCTAACATTGCTGGCCTCCCCAGAGCCATGCAGAATATTGTAGAGCGCAGTAGAGCGCAGAAATGAAC
>NW_016960988.1:0-714 GCF_001483705.2 Eufriesea mexicana
AATACAATAAAATTGAACTATCCAGCCCGATTCTGCAGCATTGCAATGGCTATAGCAGGACAATAGGATCTTTCCCCCCTCTTTATGCAAAGAAGTTGGCTCACCACGCTATTAGTCGAAAATGTCAATAAAATTGAATTTTCCTGCAAGATTCTACAGCATCGCTATGGTTATAGCCTGCCAATATAATCTTTCCCCCTTGTTTATGTAAGAAAGTTGGCTCACCACGGTATTAGTCGAAAATGTCAATAAAATTGAATTTTCCAGCCATATACTGCAGCATTGCAATGGCTATAGCACGCCAAAAGGCTCTTCCCTTCATACTCATTCAAGGAAGATGGCTCACCATGACATTAGTCGAAAATGTTAATAAAATAGAACTTTCCAGCCCGATTCTGCAGCACCGCAATGGCTATAGCAGGCCAAAAGGATCTACCCTCCTTACTTATGCAAGGAAGTTGGCTCACCACGATATTAGTCGAGAATGTCAATACAACTGAATTTTCCATCCAGATTCTATAGCATTGCAGTGGCTATAGCTCGCCAATAGAATCTTTCCTCCATATTTATGCAAGAAAGTTAACTCACCACGATATTAACAAGGAAGTTGGCTCATCACGCTATTAGTCCAAAATGTCAATAAAATTGAAATTTCCCGCAGGATTCTGTACCATTGCAATGGTTATAGCTTGCCAATATCATTTTTCCTCCTTG
>NW_016960989.1:0-678 GCF_001483705.2 Eufriesea mexicana
ACAGTAGAGCGTAGGAATCCACCGAATAGCAGTGCACAGCATAGCACTTCAAACCCTTCTTTCCTAACCAAACAAATCGAGGCACAGCCAAGCGAAATGTAACACATATTAACGTGCCACGACCACTATTTCTGGTCATACCCGGTCTGAGCAGAGTGTAGTAGGACACTGTAGAACGCAGAAATCCACCGAATAGCAGCGTATATCAAAAAAAGACAAAGTTCTCCTCTCCAAGCCTGACCATACGTAACATAAACAAACGTACCGTAACCCAACCTGGGGTGACACTACCACAATTGCTAACCTCATGAGAGCGAAGTAGAATATACTAGAGCACAGTATAGCGCAGAAAGCCACCGTATATCAGTGTACAGCACAGAAGTGAGAGACACCCTAACCAAACTTAACCTAACATTACCTATCCAAGAGTAACATAATCAAACGTGCGAGGACCACTATTTCTGGCCTCCCCAGAGAAAACCGGATGCTAGCAGAGCAATTCAGAGCGCAGATATCGACGGAATAGCAGTGTATAGAACAAAAGCCACAGCTGCGTTGACAAAACAAAACCAAACCTAGCCAAGAAAAACGTGACGTAATTCAAACTAACGTGCGGTGGCCAGTATTGCTGGCCTCCCCAAAGTCTAGGAGATTAACGTAGAGCACAGTGGAGGGCAG
>NW_016960990.1:0-2169 GCF_001483705.2 Eufriesea mexicana
TTGGTTGGTCTAGGTTGGTTCTGGTAAGGTTTGGACACCTTCGATTGTTGTGCTGTGCACAGCAATGCGGCGGATTTCAGTGCTCGACTGTACCATAGAATAGTCTGCTTGGCTCTGCGGAGGACAGCGGCGGTGGTCTCGCCGCGTTAGGTTGAATACGGTTACTTTTGGTTTTGTTACGTTTGGTTATGTTTGGAAAGGGTAGCTTTGGCTTTTGTGCTACACACTGCCGTCGTGTGGTTTTCTGCGTTCTACAGTGCTCTATTATGTACAGCTTGGCACTGGGGAGGCCAGCAGTGGTGGTCCCGGCTCATTTGGTTAGTTCACGTTGGATCAGGTAAGGTTTGGATGTCTTTGACTTTTGTGCCGTTCACTGCAATGCGGCAGCTTTCTGCGCTCTAGATTACTCTAATGCGCCCTGATTGTCCCTTGGAAACGAGCAACGGCGATTGCGGCACGTTAGGCTGCGTTATGCTATGTTTGGTTACGTTACGTTTGGTTATATTATGGCAGGGTAGTTTTGACTCTTGTGATATAAACTGCTAATCGGTGGATTTCTGCGATCTGCTGAGCTCTAATATTTTCTGCTTGACTCTGTGGATGCCAATAATAGTGATATCGGCATGTTGGGTTGCGTTAGGTTACGTTTCGTTAGTTAAAGTTGTACTAGGTTCGGTAAGGATAGCTGTGGCTTTCCTGCTATACCCTGATTCTCGGTGATTTTCTGCACTCTACTGCGCTCAGCTATATTCTGTTTGCCCCCTGGGATGCCAGCGACTGTTGTTTCGGCACGTTGGGTTTAGTTATGCTACGTTTGGACCGTCTAGGTCAATTCAGGTAATGTTTCATTACCTTCGTCTGTTGTGCTGTACACTGAAGTGATGCGATTTTCTGCGCTCTACTGTTCTCTAGTATACTCCGCTTGGCTCTGGAGATGCCAGCAACATTGTTCTCACCTTGTTCGGTTGAATTAGGTTACGCTTCGTTATGTTGGGTTTGGTTGCGCTTGGATGGTGTAGCTTTGACTTTTATGACGTGCACTGCGATTCTATGGACTTCTGACCTCTACTCTCCACACATATGCTATGCTTGGCGCTGTGGAGGGTAGCACCAGTGGACTCAGCACTTTAGGCTGGGTTAGGCTTCGTTTTGTTAATTTAGGATGGTACAGGTAAGGCTTGGATGTCTTTGCCTTTGTGCTATACACTGATATTCGGTGAATTCCAGCGCTCTACGGTGCTCTGATATTTTCTGCTTGGCCTTTGGCAGGCCAGCAATTGTGGGCGCTGCACGTTGGATTTTGTTTCGTTACGTTTGGTTATGTGACGATTGGCTATGTTAGAGTAGGATATGTTCATCTTTCGTGCTATACACTGCTATTCGGTGAATTTCTGCATTCTGCTGCGCTATAATATGTTCTGCTTGGCCCTGTGGATGCCAGCAACTGCGTTTTCACCACGTCAGATTGAATTGGGTTACGCTAGGTTGTGAAACGTTTGGTCAGGCCAGGATGGTACAGCTTTGTCTTCTGCGCTATACACTGCTATTCGCTGGATCTCTGCGCTCCACAATGCTCTACTATGAGCTGCTAGGCTCCGTGGAGGCCAGAAATAGTGGCCGCGGTATGTTAGCTAGAGATAGGTTACGCTTGCTTAGGCTATGCTGGCATGGTTTATGCTTGGATAGCTATGACCTTTCGAATATACACTGACATTCTATTAACTACTGCGCTCCACTCTCCTCTAGTATGCGCTGCTTGGCAACGGCGGACCAGCAATAATGGTCGCTACGCGTTATGTAGAGTATTCGATGTCAGGTTAGGATATGTTAGCTTGGGTTAGGTTTGGGTGTCTTCGACTTTTGCGGTGCACACCGCAATTCTATTGATTTCTGCGCTATACGGTCCTCTAATATGTCCTGCTTGGCCCTGGAGAGCCAGCAATAGTAGTGGCGGCACGTTTGGTGGAGTTTGCTTTCGATAGTCAGTGCTACGATTTGTTAGGTTTAGGACAAGATAGCCATGACTATGGTGGCGGCATGTTTTGATGAGTTTGGCTACGTTTGGTAGTGTTACGATAGGCTATGTTAGGATAGGGTACCATAGAGTTTTGTGCTGCAAGCTGCTTTTCGGTACATTTCTCCGCCCTACTGTGCACTAGTATGCCATGC
>NW_016960991.1:0-1058 GCF_001483705.2 Eufriesea mexicana
ATTTATGCATTGAGCTTAGCTCACCACAACATTATCCGAAAAAGTCAATAAAAATGATTGTTCAAGGCAGGCTGTGTAGCATTGCAATGGCGATAGCACGTCAATAGAATCTTTCCTCCTTATTTATGCATGAAAGTTCGCTCACCACGATATTATCAGAAAATGTCAATAAAATTGAATCTTCCAGCCAGATTCTATAGCATTGCAACGGCTATAGCACGCCAATAGTATCTTTCCTCCTTACATATATACATATGCAAGAAAGTTACCTCACCACGATATCATTCGACAGTGTCAATAAAAGTGGATTTTCCAGCCAGATTCTATGGCGCTACAATGGCCATAGCACGCCAAAAGTATCCTTCCTCGTTATTTATGCAAGGAGGTCAGCTCACCGCGATATTAGCCAAAAATGTCAATAAAATTAAATTTTCCAGCCAGTTTCTGTAGCATTGCAATAGAAATAGCGCGACAATTGAATCTTTCCTACTTATTTAAGCAAGAAAGTTACCTCACCACGATATTATACGAGAATGTCAATAAAATTGGTTTCTCCAACCTGTTTCTGTAGCACTGCAACGGGTATAGCGCGCAAATAGAACCTTTCTCCCTTATTTGTGCAAAAAAGTTAGCACACCCCGATATTTGACGACAATGTCAATAAAATTGAATCTTCCAGCCAGATTATAAAGCATTGCAACGGCTATACCACGCGAATAGAGTCTTTCCTCCTTATTTATGCAAGAAAGTTAGCTCACCCCGATATTAGTCGAACTTGTCAATATAATTATGTTTTCCAGCCAGATTCTGTTGCACTGCTGCGGCTATAGCACACCAATGGAATTTTTCCTACTTATTTAAGCAAGAAAGTTACCTCGCCACGATATTATACGAGAATGTCAATAAAATTGAACCTTCCAGCCAGAGTCTGTAGCATTGCAGTGGAAATAGCGCGACAATAGAATCTTTATTACTTATTTAAGCAAGAAAGTTACCTCACCACGATATTATACGAGAATGTCAATAAAATTGAATTCTCCAGCCAGTTTCTGTGGCAC
>NW_016960991.1:1069-1402 GCF_001483705.2 Eufriesea mexicana
ATAGCGCGCAAATAGAATCTTTCCTCCATATTTATGCAAAAAAGTTATCTCACCACGATAATAGAAGAAAATGTCAATAAAATTGGATTTTCCATACAGATTATATATCATTGCAATGGCTTAGGCATGCCAATAGAATATTTCCTCCTTATTTATGCAAGAATGTTAGCTCACCACGATATTTGATGACAATGTCAATAAAATTGAATCTTCCAACCAGACTCTATAGCATTGCAACGGCTATAGCACGCCAATAGAGTCTTTCCTCCGTATTTATGCAAGAAAGTTTGCTCACCCCGATATTAGTCGAACTTGACAATATAATTATTTTTC
>NW_016960992.1:0-497 GCF_001483705.2 Eufriesea mexicana
GGATGTATGAATGTATGTGTTGAAGGATGGGTAGGTGGCCTCATGGATGGATGGGTGGATGGATGGTTTGATGGATGGATAGAATGAAGGACGAATGGATGGTTGGATGGGTGGATGTATGGATGTATGTACGAATGGATGTATGAATGGATGTATGTGTGAACTGATGATGTGCAGATGTATGGATACCTGTATGGAGGGGAATATGTATGAATGTTTGTACGCATGAATGTATGGATGTCTGAATGGATGTGCGTATTTATCAATGTATGGATGTATATATGGATGTATGTATGGATGTATGTGTAGATGTACAGATGTATTGATGGATGGATCTATGGATGGGTGGATGTATGGGTGCACGGATGTTTGTATGGATGTGTGTATGGATGTATGTATGGGTGGATGGATGTATGGATGGGTGGGCGTGTGGCTGGACGGATGTGCGGATGGATGGATGTATGGATGGAAGTATGGATGGATGTATGTATGGTTGA
>NW_016960993.1:0-635 GCF_001483705.2 Eufriesea mexicana
ACTGTCATCTAGCATCTCCCGCTTGTTTCTGGGGAGAGCAGCAACATCGGTCCCGGCACCTTATGTTGCGTTGTGCTGCCATCGGACATGTTCGGTTGGTATGGGTTTGGCTGATGTAGCTTTGACTTTTCTGATATGTGCTGCGATTCCACGGCTTTCTACCTTCTACACTCCACTAGTGTGCTCTGCCTGGCTCAGGAAAGGTCGACAATAATGGTCGCGTCACGTTAGGTTGAGTTAGGCTACGTTTGGTTACGCTACAGTTGGTTAGGTTAGGAG
Organism: Eufriesea mexicana; assembly: GCF_001483705.2. Taxonomy (NCBI): domain Eukaryota; kingdom Metazoa; phylum Arthropoda; class Insecta; order Hymenoptera; family Apidae; genus Eufriesea; species Eufriesea mexicana. The sequence continues at coordinate 280 of NW_016960993.1, forward strand.
AGGATAGCTTTGACTCTTGTGCTATAGCCTGCCGTTAGGTGGATGTTGCGCCCTACAGTGCTCTAAAGTTTTCAGCATGGCTCTGGGAAGGACAGCAACAGTATTCTCGGCACGTTATGTTGACTCTGGTTACGCTCGGTTAGGTTGAGGTAGGGTAAATTTGGTTGGGATAGGTATAACTTTTTTGGTGTACAGAGCCATTCGGTGGATTTCTGCGCTCTACTGTGCTCTAGTATGTCCTGCTTGGCTCTGGGGTGGATGCGGTCTCGGCACATTAGGTATAGTTAGGTTACGTTAGGTTATCTTACGATTGGTCAGGGTAGGATAAGGTAGCTTCGACTTTTATGCTGTGTACT
>NW_016960994.1:0-599 GCF_001483705.2 Eufriesea mexicana
CGCAGAAATGCACCGAATACCGGGGTAGAACATGGAAGTCAATGCTAACCTATCCTCACCATGCAGGTCAGGTTAGGCTAGTCTATCATTGAATTTTGTGCCTTACACTGCAATACGGCGGATCTCGGGAAAGCAGTAATCTCCACTATATTCTCCTTCGCTCTTGGGCAGTGAGCAACATTGGTGTAGGCACGTTGGGCTGAGTTATGTACGCTTGGACATGTTATGCTTTGTTCGGTTAGGTTAGGATGGTTTTGACGTTTGTGCTATACTGCTATTCGGTAGACTTCTGCGCTCTACTGCACTCTAGTGTATTCTGCTTGGCTCTCGGGAGGCCACCAATATAGTTCTACGCACGTTAGGTTGCGTGAGGTTACGTTAGGCTATGTTATGTTTTACAAGGTTAGGCAATGACAGTTCAGGCTTTTGTGCAATGGACTGCAATTCGGTGGATTTCTGTGCTCTACTGTCCTGCAATGTAATCTCCTTCGTCCTGGGAAGCTAGCAACAGTGGTCGCGGCACGTTATGCCGAGATCGGCTAGGTTCCTTTATGTTACGTATGCTTGGGTTAGGCTGTACAACTTTGACTCTTCTGCTG
>NW_016960995.1:0-642 GCF_001483705.2 Eufriesea mexicana
TAGCTTGGTGATTAGATCGCCTAAGGCCTTCAATCCACTGGCAAGTATATCCACCTACTTGCAAGAGGATTGGTCTATTCAAAATAAATTATCTCTTTTAGTTTGGTGAATAGGTCGCCCAACGCCACCAATCCAATGGCAAGTACAGCCATCTGCTTGCCAGAGGATAGGTATATTCAGAATCTATAAACTGTTACAGCTTGGTGAATAGGTCGCCCAACGCCATCAATCTAATGGCAAGTACAGATTTCTACTTGCCAGTAAATAGGTCTATTCAAAATCAATAATCTCCTATAGCTTGGTGTATAGATCGCCGAACGCCTTCAATCCAATGGCAAGTACACCCATCTACTTGCAAGAGAATAAGTCTTTTCAAAATCTACAATCTGTCATAGCTTGGTGATTAGATCGCCTAACGCCTTCAATAAAATGGCAAGTACAGCCATCTTCTTGCCAGAGAATAGGTCTATTCCAAATCTATAACCTGCTATAAGAGAATAGACCGCATAACGCCTTCAATCCAATGGCAAGTACAGCCACCTTCTTGCCAGAGAATAGGTCAATTCCAAATCTATAACCTGCTATAGCATGGTGAATAGATCGCCCAACTCCTTCAATCCAATGGCAAGCAGAGCCATCTGC
>NW_016960995.1:9788-10012 GCF_001483705.2 Eufriesea mexicana
ATAGATCGCCTAACGCCTTCAACCAATGGCAAGGACAGCGTTCTACTTGCCAGAGAATAGGATTATTCAAGATCTATAATCTGTTATAGCTTGGTGAATAGATGGCATAACGCCTTCAATCGAATTGCAAGTATATCCACCAACTTGCCAGAGAACAGGTATATTCAAAATCTATAACCTTTTATAGCTCGGTGAATAGATCGCCTATCGCCACCAATCCAATG
>NW_016960996.1:0-1012 GCF_001483705.2 Eufriesea mexicana
AGTGAACAGATTTATCCAGCGGCTGCGGTACTGTGATGATGGCTGTAATCTGTACTATTTCGTGAATTGTTAATACCTCGCGCGATAATGGTTCGGCTATTTGTCATTCTAGAATTCCAATTGCACTTATATCATGACTGAAAAGATTAGTCGAACGCCTACCGTGCTCTATTAGATGATGTACCAAGCACAGTACTGGGAGTTGCAAATATCTGTAGGCATAACTGATGTACATATAGGTTATACCAGAGCAACTGTGGAAGCCATACCGTTAGTGAACAGAGTAGTCCAACAGCCGCAATAATGTGCCGGCGGCTGTTTTCAGCACTGTTATGTAAATTTTTTGTGTCCCACGCTATAACAGATCTGCCTTTTGTCACTCTAGGATGGTTACAGAATTTAAGTCATCATTGGACAAATTAATCCAACGGTTATAATGCTCTATTGTTGGATGTTCCTAATAACGTGCTGGAATCTCTAAATATCTCTAGACATAACTGGAGCTTACATTGATTATTCTACAACCACGGTGGAATCTAAATCATCTCTGAAGAGGTAAATCCAATGGCTATATTGCCCTGTTGATGGATATACTAGGAACCGTACTGTCAATTATGTACGTCTCTCGAAATAACCGTGCAATGCATTGTTTAACCTAGGCTTCCTTTTGTATTTACTTCATCAGTGAACAAATTACTCCAATGTCTGCATTATTGTGATGATTGCTGCACGCAGTACTTTGTCGTCAGTTGCTAACGTGCCGAAATACAACGGATCGGTCTCTTGTCATTCTACTATTGCTATGGAATCGACATCATCATTGAACAAATTAATCCAAGGGCAATAGTGACATATGGTTGGATGTACCAACTACCGTACTGGGATTTGATAGCCATAACTGATGCATTCATTGATCATACAAGAATTGCTGTCGAATATATGTCATCATTGAATAGATTATTCCACCGAATGCAGCGTCCTACTGGTGGATGTAGCAACTACCGTTCTGAGA
>NW_016960997.1:0-1207 GCF_001483705.2 Eufriesea mexicana
AGCAGACTATATCACTGAAATCAAAGCTATCCTCTCCTAACCTAACCAATCGTAACATATCCGTACGTAACATAACTCAAACTAACGTGCCGCGACCGAGTTTGATGGCCTCGCTAGAGCCAAGTAGAACACACTAGTGGAGAGTAGAACGCAGAAATCCACAGAATCGCAGTGTATAAAAGAAAAGTCAAAGCTACCCAAACTTATTCCACACCAACGGATCATAGCCAAACATAGCATAACTCAACCTAATGTGCAGAGACAGCTATTGCTGCCCTCCACAGAGCCGAGCAGTACATGTTAGAGCACAGTACATCGGAGATATCCGCCGAAAAGCAGAGCACAGAGCGAAAGTTAAAGCTGCCCTCACCAAGCTTAGTCTGGCCCAATCAAACCAAACGTAACCTAACTCAGCATAATGTGCCGAGACTGAAGATAGCGATGCTGAAAACGCTAGAGCAATGTAGGGCGCATGGATCCATCTAGTAGCGGACTATTGCGCTGAGGTTGAAGCCACCCTCTCCAAGCCTAACCAATCGTAGCATCGAAAAACGTAAACTACCTAAACCTAACGTGCTCGACCACTATTGCTGACTTCCATAGAGCCATGCAGCGCGTACTAGTGGAGAGCAGGACGCAGAAACCCATACAGTAGGAGTGTAAATCAGAAAAGTCAAAGAAACCCAAACATAACACAAACCAGTGGTACATAACCAAGCCTAGCATAACTAAACCCAACATGCCGAGACAGCTATTGCTGTCATCCCCAGAGACAAGCAGGAAATATTAGAGCACAGTAGAGCGCAGAAATCCACCGAACAGCCATGTACAGCACAAAAGTTAATGATATCCTAACCAAACATAGCTTAACTCAACCTAACCGAACGTAACCTGACACAACACTACGTGCCGAGGCAACAATTGTTGGCCTTCAAAGAGCCAAGCTGAAAATATTTGACACTGTAGGGCGCAGAGATCCACCTATTAGCAAACTACAGCACTAAAGTCAACGCTGTGCTCTCCTAGCCTAACAAACCGTAATATAACCGAACGTAGCATATCTCAGTCTTACGAGCCGCGACCACTATTTCTGCACTCCCCAGGCCCTAGCAGGGCATACTATAGCACAGTAGACCGCAGAAATGGTCCGGAAGTTTGTGTGCAGCACAAAAGTTAAAGCTAAACAAACTAAGCTTATCCTAACCCA
>NW_016960998.1:0-2909 GCF_001483705.2 Eufriesea mexicana
TTGGTTAGGATTGGATAGCTTTGATTTCCATGGCATTGACTGTTATTCGATGTACTTCTGCGCTCTACTGTGCCCTACTATACTCTGTTCGACTCTGGGGAGGCCAGCAATACTGGTGGCGGCACGTTAGTCTCAGACAGTTTACGTTTGGTTGGGGTAGGTTAGGATGGATTACATTAAGATAGCTTTGACCTTTTTGTTCAACACGGATGCTCCGTGGAATTCTTTGCTCTACTTTGCTCAATCGTACTGCGCTTCACACTGTGTCGCCAGCGATGGTGGTCGCGGCACGTTGGGTTGAGCAATGTTACGTTTGGTTATGGTAGGTATGTTTAGGTTTCGTCAGGGCATCTTCGACATTTGTGCTTCACGCTACAATGCGGCGGATATCTGCCCTCTGCTGTGCTCTCGTATATACTGCTTGGTCCTCTGGAGACCAGCAATAGTGTCCTCGGCGCGTTAGTATGAGTTATGTTACGTTTGGTTATGTTACGTTTGGCTAGGATGAGGTACCTAGGCCTTGATATTTGTGCTATACACTGCTTTTCGGAGGTCTTCAGCGCTCTAATGTGTTCAAATATGCTCTGCTTGGCCCTTGGGTGGACAGTAATTGTGTTCTCGGCGCGTTAGTTTTGCTAGGCTACGCTAGGGTTGGTTACGCATTGTGAGGTTAGGGTACTATAGTTTAGACTTTTGTGGTATACATTGCTATCCGCGTATTTCTGAGCTCTACTGCTTTTTAATAATTTCTGCGTGGCTCTCGGAAGCCCAGAAATAACGGTCTCGGCACGTTAGTTTCTGTTATGTTACGTTTGGTTGGGTTAGGTTATGTCAGGTTAGGTTGGGTTGTCTTTGACTCTTTTGCTATTCGCAGCTTTGCGTTGGATTTCAGCGCACTGCTGAGCACTAGCTCATTCTGCTTGTCTCTGCGGAGGCTAACAATAGTGGTATCGGCATGTACTGTTGGGGACGGGTATGATGGGCTAGGCTAGGTTAGTTCAGGTATGGTTTAGATATCTTTGACTTTTTTGTTATACAATGAAATGCGATGTATCTCTGCGCACTTCTGTGCTCTAGTACATTCAGCTTGTCTCTGTGGAGGCCAGTAACGGTGGCCTCGACACGTTCGGTTGAGTTAGGTTACGTACCGTTTGGTTAGGTTAGGATGGTTTGGTTAGGATTTCTTTGACTCTTGTGCAGCACACTGCTGTTCGGTGCATTTCCGCGAACTATATTGCTCCGCTATACTCCGCTTGACTCTGTGGAGGCGAGCAGTCGTGGTCGTGGCACGTTAGTTTGGGTTAGGTTACGTTTGGTTTGATGGCGTTAGGTTAATTACGGTTAGGATAGCTTTGGCTCTCGTAATGTACGCTATTATATGTTGGATGCCTGTTATCTAATGTGCCTTAATATACTGTGCTTGGCTTTGTGGACGCCTGCAGCAGTGGTTGCGGCACGTTTTGTTGAGCCATGCTACGTTTGGTTCGGTTAGGTTGGGTCAGGATAGGTGAGGATACCTTCGACTCTTTTGCTCTTCACTACCATGCGGTGGACATCTGCGCACTGCTGCATCCTAGTTCATTCGGTTCGTCCCTGTGGAGGCCACCAATAGTGGTCTCGCCATGTTAGGTTGAGTTAGGCTCCGTTTGAGTATGCTACGTTTTGCTAGGTTTGGATAGGCTACATTGACTCTTGTGCCATTCGCTGCTATCCGGTGTATCCCTGCACCCTAATGTGCTCTAATATGCGCTGCTTGGCTTTGGGGAGGCCAGCAATATTCGTCTCGACACGTCACGATTAGTTACACTACCTTCGGATAGGTTAGGTAAGGCCACGTTAGGTTGGAGTGTGTTTGACTTTTGTTCTATACACTGCAATGAGGTTGATTTCTACGCCCTGCTGTTCGCTAGTATAATCTGCTTGGACCTGGAGTGACAAGCAGTAGTGGTCTCGGCACGTTAGGTTGAGCTATGCAACGCTTGGATATGTTGCGTTTGGTGAGGTTATGGTGGGATGTCCTAGACTTATGTGCTATACACTGCTTCCCGCGTATTCCTACGCTCTACTGTGCCCTAGTTTATTCTGCTTGGCTCTGTGGATGCCGACAGCAGTGCTTACGTCATGTTAGGTTGAGTTAGACTACGTTTAGGTATGTTACGCTTGGGTAGGTTAGGACAGGAAACTTTGCCCTTCGTGTCATACACTGCTTTTCTGTGGGCACCTGTGATCTGCTATGATTAGGACAGGAAACTTTGCCCTTCGTGTCAAACACTGCTTTTCTGTGGACACCTGTGATCTGCTATGCTCTACTATAATCTGCATGTCAACGCGGATGCCACCAGCAGTGGTGGCGGTGGGTTATGTTGAGTTATGCCACTTTCGTTTAGGTCAGCTTAGGACAGGTTAGGTTATGGTATCCTCGACCTTTGTGCTCTACACTGCTATACGCGGATTTCTGCGATCTACTGCATTCTAGTATTTTCTGCTCCGTTCTAGGGAGGCTAGCAATAGTGGTCTCGGCACGTTAGGTTGGGCTAGATTACGTTTGCTGAGGTTAGCTTGGGAGAGGTTAAGTTGGAATATCTTTGACTTTGTGCCATACACTGCACTTCGGTTGATTTCTGCTCCCTACATTGCACTACTATACTCTGCCTGGATCTAGGGAGCCGAGGAATAGTGCTCATGGCACGTCAGTTTGTGTTATGTTACGTTTGGTTTGGATAGGTTAGGTTAAGTTTGGATACGGTAGCTATGACTTTCATGCTGTACAATGGTATTCGCTGGACCTCTGCGACCTACTGTGTTCTGCTACACTCTGTTTGGCTCTGGGAGGCCAGGAGCTGCGATCGCGTCACGTTATGTTGAGATATGCTACGTTTGGTTGGGTTAGGTTAGGTCATGTTAGGACA
>NW_016960999.1:0-434 GCF_001483705.2 Eufriesea mexicana
CCAAACGTAACCTAACTCAGGACAGATTAGAGGAGTGGAGTGCGCAGTGGTCGATAGAACGGCAGTATACGGCACGAAAGTCAAAGATATCCCAACCTAACACAAGCAAACCTAGCCTAACCGTACGTAACATAACACAGCCTAACGGGCCGCGGCAACTATTTCTCGAATTCCCATATCAAAGCAGGGTATATCAGATCACAGTAGAGCGCAGGAGTCGAGCGAAAAGAACCTAACCCAAACTACCCTAACTACACGTAACCTAACGCGACCTATCGTGTCATGAACACTATTGCTGGCCACGTCATATTCGAGCAGAGTACAGTGGAGCAATGCAGGGCGCAGAAATCCAACAAATGCAATTTATGGCACAAAAGTCAAGGTTACGTTATCCTAACCCAACCAAAAGTAACATAACCGAACGCGACCCCACT
>NW_016960999.1:8880-10273 GCF_001483705.2 Eufriesea mexicana
CTAATTTATAGCGGTGTCCCCATGGATCGCTTTCGAGCGTCGCGAGGAGTTCGTCCCATTGCCGAGATTTGGCTCTGCGAATCTCCCTCTGGTGATCGCACGCTGTGGACCGGTACTCGCGATAGAGGCACGCTATATCCTCAGTGGACACCGTGCGTCGTCGACGCTGCGCCCGGGTTTACTGGCGCAGGGCGAGCACGCAGAGCTCCCTGTGCTGAGAGATTTCGGCCAACCACCAGAGCATTGCACCTCGGGCAGGTCGCTACCTCACCCTCGGGAGAGCGACGTCACACGTGCGCTTCATCTCCGCCCTTAGCCGCTCAAGCCCTAACCCCGCTTCGTCGTTTTCGCGCTCGACGGCCCCATCCGCCCAGGCGACGACCAGGACGGCCACGGCGAAGAGGTCGCGGTCGAGGCTCCCGAGCGCCCATCGTGGCGCGGTGGCGTGCTTCCCGCTGGGTGGTTCCAGACCGGTGGGAGGAGTGACGGCAAGCATCATGTTGATTTGGAGGAGGTCGCAAATCGTTCCTACCTCTACGGCCACCCTCCAGACGGTGACCCACCGCACAGCTGCCGGCGATACGAACGACAATTCCACGATGGGCGTGCCGTTCCACCGGACGCACGTGCTTACGGAACACGGGTTGAGCAACTGTAGATCCAACCCTGCGGCCCAATTTTGCCGGGCCTCGCCCCGAGCGTCTGTTCACGGGGTGCCCCACGCCAAGTTGTGGGCGTTGAGGTCCGCTAGGACCAGAAACGGACGAGCCATGTGTCCACTAAGGAAACCTCCGAGCTCGTCCAGGTACCACTAGAGCGACGAGAGGCCGCGGTTGGGGGAGACGTAGCACCCCAGCATGGCTACGTCGTTCCAGGAGATCGCGACGACTCCCTCACCGCTGTGAATCCGCGTTGATGCGCGTATACGCAGTAGTCCCCTGGCGATGATCGCCACGGAGCCGTCCCGACAGCCGACCCACACATCTTGATCGAGGATACGGTACGGTTCTGCGGTATCAGCCAGCCCGACACATACCTCAACGAGCGTCTGCAGGAGCAGGTACTGCGATGCCCGCGAGTGGCTCAGGTTGGCCTGGAACAACATGGGCGGCTTGACATTTAGGCAGTTTCCGTGTCTTCCTCCTGACCCCCCTCTGTCGGGCCGGCTGCAGGCCCGGTGCTCCGCCGGCCGGCGGGCCCTTCGCGGTAGCGGTCGCGGAGGCGGAACTGTCGGACCCAGCTTTCTAGTTGGCGCTTGCCGGCGCCGAGGCGGACGCGGTGACTGCATGCGCCTTTTCCTTTGGCGGGCAGCACGACTTGCTGCCCAGCCGGTTATTAAGTGGCGGCCGAGTCCAGCGCAAAGCGGGCACTTGTGTGCAGGCGCAATAATCCC
>NW_016961000.1:0-553 GCF_001483705.2 Eufriesea mexicana
CCACAGCTATCCGCTCCTAATCTGTCCAAACGTAATTTAACCAAACGCAACGTAGCCTAGCCTTACGAGATGAGACCACTGTTGCTGGGCTCCCCAGAGCCAAGCAGAATATGCTAGAGCACAGTAGAGAGCAGAAATCCATCGAATAGCAGTGTACTGCACAAAAACCATAGCTATCCTAGCCTTAACTAGCCAAACGTAACATAACCAAACGTAACCTAACACAACCTAACGTGCCGAGACCACTATTGCTGGCCACGCGGAGCCAAGCAGAGCATATTAGAGCAGAGAATAGCGCAGAAGAAGTATATGTGGCGAAAGTCCGTGCCATCATCACCTACCCTAACCAAACGTAACATATACATGCGTATCCTAAATGAAACTGACCTGCCGGGACCTATATTTCTGGCCACACCAGAGTCACGCAAATTGTAGCAGAGCAATGTAGAACGTAGTAACACGCCGAGCTGCAGATTACTGCACAAAAGTAACAGCTATCCTCTCCTAACCTGTCCGAACGTAATATAAACGAACGTAACATAGCTGAGGCAAA
>NW_016961001.1:0-594 GCF_001483705.2 Eufriesea mexicana
GGCACGTTAGGTTGAGTCATGTTACGATTGGTTACGTCACGTTTGGCAAAGGCAGGATAAGATAGCATTGACATTTCTGCTATATACTGCGTTTCAGTGGATTTCTGCCCCCACTCTCCCCTCAAATGTTCTGCCTAGCTCTGGGAAAGCCAGCAATAGTGGTCGCGGCACGTTAGGTTGAGAGAGAATACGTTCGGTTAGCTTAGGTTACGCCAGGTTAGGTTAGGGTAGCTTTGACTTTTCTGCTATACACTGCGATTCTATGGATTTCTGCGCACTACCCTCCGCTGATATGTTCTGTTGGCTCACCACAGGCCAGCAGTAGGTGTCGCGGCACATTGGGTCAAGTCAGGTTACGCTTGACCGCTGATATGTTCTGTTGGCTCACCACAGGCCAGCAGTAGGTGTCGCGGCACATTGGGTCAAGTCAGGTTACGCTTGGCTATGTTACGATTGGCTAGGTTCGGAGAGCGTAACTTTGACCTTTGTGCTGTACACGGCTATACGGTGGATTCCTCCGGTTTACTTTCTTCTGATATTCTCTGCGTCGCTCTGTGGAGTCCAGCAATTGTAGTCTCCGCACGTTACGTTAAG
>NW_016961002.1:0-706 GCF_001483705.2 Eufriesea mexicana
GTTAAGGTTACGCTATGTTCGGCTAGGACAGCTTTGACTTCCGTGCTATACACCGTTATTCCGCGGTTTCCTGCGCTCGTCTGTTCTCTACAACATTCTGCTTGGACCTGTGGAGGCCAGCAGCAGTTGTCTCGGCACGTTGGTATGAGCAATGTTACGTTTGGTGATGTGAGAATTTGCTGAGTTAGGATAGACTAGTTTTGAATATTGTACTATACACTGATATTTGATGAATCCCTGCGTTCCTCTATGCTCCAGTACGTTCTGCTCGGCTCTTGGGAGACCAGCAGTTGTGATCTCGGCACGTTAGATAGAGATATGTTACGCTTTTAACGCTACGTTTGGCTATGTTAGTATTAGATAGCTACAACCTTTGTGCTATACACTACTATTCGGTGGATTTCTGCTCTCTACTGTGCACATGTTCTCCTTGGCAATTGGTAGGCCAGTAGTTATGGTCTCGGCACGTTAATTTGAGGTCTGCTACGTTCGGTTAGGTTATGATACGACAGGTTATGCCAGGTTATCTTCGACTTTTGTGCTATGCACTGCAGTGTGGTGGATTCCTGCGCTCTGCTGTTCTCCAGTGCTTTCTGCTTGGCCCTGGGGAACCCAGCGATACTGTCTTCGGCACTTTGTGTTGGGTACGGTTACGTCCGGTTATGTTACGTTTGGTTAGGTTGGGATTGGTTGGCTATGACTTTTG
>NW_016961003.1:0-235 GCF_001483705.2 Eufriesea mexicana
ATGGCAGGGTTTATCACGAGATTCAAAGATATCATAACCGAACGCAAACGAACCTAACATAACAAAACGTAACCTAACGCAACCTAACCGCGCCGCGGGAACTGTTTACTGAATTCCCAGGGCAAAGCCAGAAAATATTAGATCACAGTAGAGCACAGAAATCCGCCGAAAAGCAGTGCACAGCGCAAGAGTCATAGTTACCCTAGCCGAAGGTAACAAAACTAAATGAAGCCAA
>NW_016961004.1:0-319 GCF_001483705.2 Eufriesea mexicana
ACGGAAGGCGTTGGGCGACCTATTCACCAAGATATAACAGAAAATAGATTTTGAATAGATATATTATCTGTCAAGTAGGCAGCTGTACTTGCCATTGATTTGAAGGCGTTAGGCGTTGTATTCACCAAGCTATAACGGATTATATACTTTGAATAGACCTATTCTCTGGCAAGTAGAGGACTGCACTTGCCATTGGACTGAAGGCGCTAGGCGATCTATTCCCCAAGCTATAACATGTTATAGATTTTGAATACTACGATTTTCTGGCAAGTAGATGTCTGTACTTGTCATTGGATTGAAGGCGGTTGGCGATCTATTC
>NW_016961005.1:0-559 GCF_001483705.2 Eufriesea mexicana
ACTGATTTTTACGACTCGCAACTGACAACTTTTAGACTGACTGACATCTACTCTAAGACTTCTTGGAACTCTTAGTAAGACTACCTTGGCGAAAGTATTTTACGAACTGAACTCGAGATACGCGTGCGAAGGTCTCCCTCTGTCAATACTTCTCGCTCCATCGCGAGCTTGAACCTGATTGGCGGTTTTCTTACAAAACTGATCTACTCCCATCCTTGTAGCCCTATTTAACCCTTTGCACTACTCTGAAACTCGGAAAAAGTCGTGCCAAACCCATGCGCCCGAATTGTCAGGGAAGAGCCGAACGGCGGAGCCGGACTGTCGAAATTTCATACACAATATCTTACGACTGAAACTTGTGAGTGCGAAATAGCCGCGCCCGTATTTACTTCACGCGATGGAGCTCTTGTGAAATTCAAATGATTGGAATGAAAAACTTTAAAAAAATATTTTAATTATTACATATGATTAGAACAATTTCTGTATAAATAGTAATAATAATAATATGATTAATTAATAGCATTCGAGATATTCGTACTTGACGAAGGAAGGGATATAA
>NW_016961006.1:0-510 GCF_001483705.2 Eufriesea mexicana
CATGGGTGGATGGCAGGATATATGGATGGATGCATGTATTGTTGTACAGATGTATGGATGCATCAGTGTAAGGATTTATGTTTGTATGTATGGATGTTTGTGTGGATTTATGTTTGGATGTATGCATGGATGTACGTATGGTTGGACGGATGTATGGTTGGATGGAAGGAAGTACGGACTGATGGATTTATGGATACATGGATGTGTGGATGTATGGATGTATGTATAGATGTATGTATGGATGTATGCACGGATGTATGTATGGATGTATACATGGGAGTTTATATGGATGTATGTATGGATGTATGTATGGATGTATGTATGGGTGTATGTATGGATGTATGGGGAGTATGTATGTATGTATGTATCGATGTATGTATGGGTGTATGTTTGGATGTATGTATTGTTGTTTGTATGAATGTATGCATGAATGAATGTATGAGTCTCTGTATGGATATATGTACTGATGTGTGTATGGATGTATAGATGGATGGATGGATTGGTGGATGG
>NW_016961007.1:0-249 GCF_001483705.2 Eufriesea mexicana
GTTGAGTTAGGCTACGTATGGTTAGGTTTTGTTGGCTACGGTTAGGTCTGCATTCCTTTGACTTTCGTGGTATAGACTTTAGTTCGGCGGATTTCTGCGCTCTACTGAGCTCTAGTATGTTTGGCTTGGTTTTGGGGTTGCCACAATGGAGGTCTCCGCTCGTTAGGTTTAGTTATTCTACGTTTCTATATGTTAGGTTTGCTCTGGTTAGGTTGGGTTATCTTGGACCTTTTTGCTATACATTGCCAT
>NW_016961008.1:0-847 GCF_001483705.2 Eufriesea mexicana
TAGAGTCGAGAATGTCAATAAAATTGGACTTTTCATTCAGATTTTATCCGAATGCAATGTCTATAACAAACCAATAGGATATTTCCTCCTTATTTATGTAGAATATCTTGCTCACCATGATATTAGTCGAAATTGGCAATAAAGTAGAGCTTTTCTGTCAGATTCTATTGCAATGCTATGGCTATAGCAAACCAATAGGACCTTACCTCGTTGTTTACGCAGAAAAGACTGCTCACCTCAATGTTAGTCGAAAATGTCGGTAGAATAGATCTTTTCTGACAGATTCTGTTGCAATGGAATAGCCATAGCAAACCAGTAGGATCTTTCCGTCGGATTTATGCAGAAAAGCTTGCTCACCACAGCAGTAGTCGAAAATGTTATTAGAATTGAACTTTTGAGACAGATTCTATTGCAATGCTATCGCTATAACAGGCCAATATAATCCTTCCTCCTTATTTATGCCGAAAAGCTTGCGCACCACCATATTAGTCGATAATGAGCTTTCCGTACAGATTCTACTGCAATGCAAGTGCTACAGCAAATCTGTGGAATCTTTCCTTCGTATTTATACAGATACGTCTGCTCACCGCGATGTTAGTCGAGAATGTCAATAAAATTGGACTTTTCAGTCAGATTCTATTGCAATGCAATGGCTATAACAAACCGATAGGATCTTTCCTCCTTATTTATGTAGAATATCTTGCTAACCATGATATTAGTAGAAATTGTCAATAAAATAGATCTTTTCAGTACCAGTCAGATTCTATTGCAATGATGTGGCTGTAGCAAACAAATAGAACCTTACCTTGTTATTTACGCAGAAAAGACTGCTCACCTCAAAATTAGT
>NW_016961009.1:0-7557 GCF_001483705.2 Eufriesea mexicana
CTCGGCACTAATATGATCTGCCTTGCTCTGAGGACGGCAGCAATGGTAGTCTGTGTACGCTAGCTTGAGTTAGGTTACGTTCGTTTTGGTTACGTTGGCATGGGTTAGGTTTGGATAGCTTTGATCCTTCTGCCACGCAATGCTGTCATTTTGACCCCTGCGTTCCGCTCTCCTCTCATATGTTCTGCTTGGGGATGGGGAGGCCAGCAGTAGTGGTCTAGACACACTTGGCTTTGTTAGGCTACGTTTGGTTATATTACGTTTGGCTTAGTTAGGGGTGGGTAACATATCCTTTTGTGCTATACACAGCTATTCGGTGGACTTCCGCGCACTATTGTGCTCTAATATTCCCTGCTTGTCTCTGGGGAGGCCAGCAATGCCGGTCGCGGCACGTTAGTTTGCGTTACGTTTCGTTCGGTTAGGTTGGGTTCCGTTATGTTTGGTGAGGATAGCTGCGACTTTTGCGTTATACACTGCATTGTTGTCGATTTCAGCGCTCCACTGCGTCCTGATATGCTCTGCGTGGCTCCAGGGATGCCAGCAGTAGTGGTTAAGGCACGTTCGTTTGAGTTATGTTTCACACGGTTCGGGTAGGTTTGTCTGGGTTAGACTAGGTTATCTTTGACGTTTCTGCTGTACGTTGCCATTCTACACTCTACGCTACGCTAATAAGTTCTGTTTGGCTATGTGGAGGCCAGCAATATTGGACCCGGTTCGTAACATTTAATTAGTCAACGGTTGGTTATTTTGGGATAGGACAGGTTAGTTTAGGGTATCTTTGTCTTTTGTGCTACACAGTGCTATTTTGAGGCTTTCTGTTGTCTACTGTGCTCTTGTATATTCGGCTCGTCTCTGGGGAGGCCAGTAATGCTGGTCTCGGCACGTTAAGTTGAGCTGTGCAACATTTGTCTTCGTCACGTATGCTTTGGTTATGTCTGGATAGCTTGGACTCTCGTGGTAAGCACTGACATTTGGTGCACTCCTGCGCTCCACTGTGCTCTACAATATCCTGCTTGGCCATGGGGAGTCTAGCAATTGTGAACTCGGCACGTCAGGTTGAGTTAAGCTGCGTTACGTTATGTTACGTTTGGTTATGTTTTGTTAGGATAGCATTGGCATTGTTGCTATACGCAATTATTCCGTGAATTTCTGCGTTTTGCTCTGCTCTAATGTGCCCTGATTGACGCTGTGGATGCCAGAAATTGTGGTCCCGGCAGGTTAGTTTGGGTCAGGCTTCACTTGGCTTGTTTAGGCTGTGTCAGGTTAGGATAGAATGTCATAGACTTCTGTGCTTTGCACTTCATTGCGTCGGATCTCTACGCTCCCCTGTGCTCTAGCATATTCCGCTTTGCTCTCGAAGGTCAGCAATACTGGTGTAGGCACGATAGGTTTAGTTAGGTTACGTTAGGTTGTGCTAGGTTTGGTTTGGTTAGGACAGTGTAAGTTTGACTTTTGCGAGTTACGTTACATCCGCTTATGTTACGTTTCTCTGCTTGTCTCTGTGTAGGCCAGCAATGGTGGCACCAGCCCCTTAGGCTTGGTTGTGCTGCGTTTGGTTAGGTTAAGTTTGGTTACGTTAGGATAGGGTAGCTTTGACTTTAGTGACATTCGCTGCTATTCAGTGGAATTCTGCGCTCTACTGTGCTCTGATATGCTCTGCTTGTGGTTGAGGAGGGTTGCAATAGCGGTCTTGGCACGTTAGGATGACGTAGGGTATGTATGGTTATGTTACGCTTTCCTGGGTTAGGTATGGATATCATTTACTTTTCTGCTATTTCATGCGATCCTATGGATTTCTGCGCCCTACACCTCTCTAATACATTCTGCTTTGCGATGGGGAGGCCGGCATTGTTTGGTCGCGTAACGTTTGGTTGAGTTTGGTAACGTTTGGTGGTGTTACCGTTGGTTAGGTTTGGATAGTGCAACTTTGGCTTTTGAGCTACATACTGCTTTCGGTGGATTCCTCTGCTCTACTGCGCCCTAATTTGCTCTGCTTTGCCCTGGGGAGGGCAGTCATATTGGCCGCAGCATGTTAGGTCAATTTGGGTTACGTTTGTTTACTTCATATTATCAAGGGTAAGGTTCGGGTAGCTTAGATTTTTCTGCTGTACACTTGGCATCTATGGACTTCTGTACCCTACGCTCCTCTAATATGTTCTGCACTGTCAAGGGGACGCCAGCAACAGTGGTCGAGGCACAGTAGATCGAGGTATATTACATTGGGTTGGGTCCGGTTATGTTAGGTTAGGCTGGGGTAGCTGTGACTTTTGTGTTACACACAGCTATTCTATGGACTTCTGTGCTCTTCTGCGCGCTATCATACTCTGTTTGTCCCTGTGGACGCCAGGAATAGTGCTCCCGGCACGTTAGGTTGAGTTAGGCTTTGTTTGGCTGAGTCACGGTTGGTTAGTTTAGGACAGTTCAGCTTTCATTTTTACGCTATATACTCCTGCTCGTTGGATCTCAGCGCTCTACATTACTCTGATATGCTCTGCTTTGCTCTGGGGATGCCACAAACGGCAGTCTCCCCACGTTACGTTCAGTTAGGCTACGTTCGGTTATGTTCCGTGTGGTTAGGTTGGGATAGGAGATCATTGCATTCTGTGCTGCAAACTGCAATGCGGTGGATTATTGCGCCCTACTGTGCTTTAATATACTCTGCTTGGCTGTGGGGACGCAAGGAAGGGTGGCTTCGCCGCGTTAGTTCAAGTGACGCAAAGTTCGGTTATGTTACGTTTGGCTACGTTTGGACAGGGTATCTTCGTATATTGTGCTATTCACTGCGATTCAATGGACTCCTTCGCTTTACTCTCCTCTAATGCGTTCTGCTTGGATCTGAGGAGGACAGCAATGGCGGCCATGGCACGTTTGGTAGTGTTATGTTACGTTCGGTTAGGTTGGGTTAGAGTACGTTTGGATAGGATGGCTTTGACTATTGTGCTGTAAACTGCTATTCGGCGGACTTCTGCTCTCTACTGTGATCTAGTACATTTCGCTTGGCTATGGGGAGGTCAGCGGTATTGGCCGCAGCTCGTTTGTCCGAGTTATGTTTCGCCATGTTATGTTACGTTTTGTTAGGTTCGGGTAGGATAGCTTAGACTTTTGTGCTGTAAACTGCTATTAGGTGGATATCTGCACTGTAGATTGCTCTACTATACTCGGTTCAACCCTCGGGAGGCCAGCAATAGTTATCTCGGCGCGCTTGGTTGGATTAGGTTACCCTTGACTGTGGCTAGGTTGGGCTTTGCACGATATCTGCGCCTCGCATTGCTCTACTGGCATCTGCTTGTCTCTGGGGAGGCCAGCAGCAGCGGTCATGACACATTTGGCTTCGTTAGGTTAGGTTCTGTTAGGTTAGGTTTGCTTTAGCTTGGTTAGGATGGCTTTGACTTTTTTGCTGTACACAGCTATTCTGGCGATTTCGTCATTTGAAATTGCTCTGGTATACTCTGCTTAAATCTCGTGAGGCCAACAGTAGCTGACGTGGCGCGGCAGGTTATGTTACGTTCCGTCTGTTAATGTTAAGTTTGGATAGGTTAGGATAGGGTTGCATTCCCTTTTTTGCTGTGCACAGCTATTAGGTGGATTGCTGCGCTCTACTGTGCTCTAATTCGCTCTGCTTCACTATGGGGAGACCAGCAATAGAGGTCTCGGAAAGTTAGGTTGAGATATATAACGTTTGGTTTTGCTACGTTTGCTTCAGTTTGGTTAGGATAGCTTTGACTTTTATGCTATTCGCCGCTATTCCGTGGACTTCTGCACCCTATGTTGGTCTAATATGCTCTGCTTGGCTCTGAGGAGGCCAGCAACAGTATTATCTGTACGTTATATTTATTTAGGCAACGTCCGGTTACGTTAGGTTAGGACAGGTAATGTTAGGGTAGCCTTGACTTTTGCGCCTTGCACTTCAGAGCAGCGGAATTCTGCGGCCCTACTGTGCTCTAGTATATTCTGCTCGGCCCTGGGGAGGTCAGCAAGTGTAGTGTAGGCACGTTAGGTTTAGTTAGGTTTCATCTGGATATGTTACGTTTGATTATGTTGGGATAGTATAACATAGACTTCTGCGCTGTACGCAGCTATTCGATGGATTTCTGCGCGGTAGGTTGCTCTACTATACTCTGCTCAACTCTCGGGTGGCCAGCAATAGTGGTCTCGGCGCGCTAGGTTGGATTATGTTACCCTTGGCTGGGGCTAGGTTTGGCAATGTTTGGTTAGGGTGGCTTTGAATTTTGCCCAATAAACTGCTTTTCGGCCGATATCTGCGCCATGTATTGCGCTAATAGCTTCTGCTTGTCTCCAGGCATGCCAGTAAAAGCAGTCGGGGGACGATTGTATGAGTTATGTTATGTGTGGTTGGGTTAGGTTGGGCAAAGTTTGGCAAGTATGGCCTTGACTTTTGTGCTGTGTACCGCTATTCGGTGGACATCTGTGCTCTACTGTGGTCCAATATTCTCCGCTTCGGCCAGGAGAGGCCTCCAATAGTGGCCGCGGCACGTCAGGGTGAGATATGTTACGTTTGGTTAGGTTAGGTTAGGCTAGGTTTGGTTAGGGTAGCTTTGTCTTTTTTACTGTACACTGTTGTTAGGAGGATTTCTGTGATCCACGGTGCTGCTCTACATTATGCTCGGCGCTAGGGAGGCCAGGAGAAGTGGTCGCACTACATTTCTTTTGAGCTATGCTACGTTCCTTTAGGTTAGACTAGGTTAGGTTAGATTAGAATATCTTCGACTATTGTGCAATACACTGCTATTAGGTGCACTCCTGCGCTCTGCATTGCTCTACTATACTCTGCTCGACATTGCGGAGGTTAGCAATTGTCGTCGTGCCACGTCAGAATAGAGGGGGTTTCGTTTGGTTAGGTAAGGTTAGGATAAGTTTGGTTAGGGTAGATAGTACTTTCGTACTGTACACTGTTATTCGGCGGGCTCCAGTGTTCTACTGCGCTCTGGTACACTCTGCTTGGCTCAGGGGAAGCCATGTGTAGCGGTCGCGGCACGTTTTGTTGAGATATGCTACGACAGGCTAGGTTAGGTTCGGTCACGTTATGTTGGGATATCTTCGGCTTTTGTGCTACTAACTGCAGTGCGGTCGATATCTGCGCCCTACAGTGCTCTAATATGCGCTGCTTGGCCCTGGGAGGCCAGCAATAGTGGTCTCGGCACGTTAGGTTGGGTCATGTTGCGTTTGGTTAGGATAGGTTCGGCCATATTCGTTTAGGGTCGCTTTGACTTTCGTGCGTTACACTGTTATTCGGTGGACTTCTGTAATTTACTGTGCTCTAGTACATTCTGCTTGTATATGTGGGGGCCAGCAGTAGTGGTCTGGTCATGTGAGATTGATATATGTTGCGTTTGGATATGTTACGTTTGGCAAGGTTAGGATGGGCTACACTGACTTCTGTGCCATGCGGTGCTATTCCCTGGATTTCTGCGCTCTAGTGTGCTCTAATATGCTCTGCTTGGCACAGGGGTGGCCAGTAATGGTGGTCTCGGCACGTAAGATTGAGTTAGGGGATGCTTCGTTTGGTTAGGGTGGCACGGTTTGGTGAGGATATCTACGTCTTTTGTGCAACAATCGGCTGTTCGCAGATTTCTGCGCTCAACTGCATTCTAATCCTTTCTGCCTAGGTCCCGGGAGGCCAGCAAGAGTACTCTCGGCACGTTAGGTTGGGTTAGGTTACATTTGGTTAGTTTTGATCATGTTACGTTCGGTATGGATAGCTTCGACTTTCGTGCTATAAACTGCTGTTCGGTGGATTGCTGCGCTCGACTGTGCTCTACTGTATACTGCTTCGCACTGGGGACGCCACCAATAGTGATCGCGGCACGTTATGTTGCGGTAGGTTACGCTTGGTTAGGTTACGTTAGCTTGTGTCAGGTAATGATATACATGTCATTTGTGCAATACACTGCGATTCGATTTATTTCTGCGAACTACTGCCCTCTAGTAATTTCTGCTAGGCTCTGGGGACGTCAGCAACAGTGGACTCTGCACGTCAGTTTGAGTATGGTTACGTTCATATAGGTTAAGTTAGTGAGGCTCGGTTTGGGTTTCTTTGACATTTGTGCTGTAAACTGCTATGCGGTGGATTTCTGCGCTCTGCGTTGCCTACTATGCGCTGCTCGACACTGGGGAGGCAAGCAATGGATGTCGTGGCACGTCAGGCTGTGATAGGTTACGTTTGGTTATGCTAGGTTGGGTTAAGTTTGGTTATGTTTGCTTTGACCTTCGTAACATACACAGTTCTTTTGTGGATTTCTGTCATCTACTGTGCTCTGCTACATTCTGCTGGCTCTTGGGATCCCAGGTGCAGTTGTCGCGGCATGTTATTTTGAACTATGCTTCGTTTGGCTTGGTTAAGTTAGGCCGGGTTGGGTTACGCTATCTACGGCTTTCGTGCTATGCACAGTTATTCGGTAGCTCTCTGCTCTCTACTGTGCTCTACTACATTCTGCTTGTCTTTGTGGAGGACAGAGATAGTGGTCTCGCCATGTTACATTGAGTTAGGTTACGTTCGGGTATGTTACGTTTGGCTAGGTTGGGATTGTCTATTATGACTTTTGTGATCTACACTGCTATTCCGTGCGTTTTTGAGATCTACCGTGCTCTACTCCATTCTTCTTGGCCCTGGGGAGGCCAGGAGCAGTGGATGGCGGCACGTTGCGTTGAAATACGCTACGCTTTGTTAGGTTAGATTAGGTCTGATCAGGTTAGAGTATCCTCGAGTTGTGCGCAATTTACTGAATTGCGGTGGATTTCTGTGATCTACTGCGCCATACTCCATTATGCTTGCCTCCGGGGAGGCCAGGGTAGTGGTGGCGGCACATTATGTTGAGCTAGGCTAGGTTTTTTGTAGGTTAGGTTAGGTGTGGTAGGTTACGATATTTTCGACTTTTATGCTCTGCACTGTTATTCGGTGGACCTGCGCTCTCTACGTTGCTCTACTATACTCTGCTCGTCAGTGTGGTGCCAAGTAATAGTGTCCCCGGCAAGTCAGGTTGAGTTACCTTACGATTGGTTAGGTTAGGTTTGGCTACCATTGGTTAATATAGCTCCCCCTTTCGTGCCGTGCACTGTTATTCGGTGTATGTCTGTGATCTACTGTGCTCTACTACATTCTGTTTGGCACTGGGGAGGTGAGGAGCAGTGGATCGCGGCACGTTGCATTGAAATATGTTACGCTTGGTTAGGTTAGATTAGGTCAGGTCAGGTTAGCGTATCCTCGACTTGTGCGCTGTTCACTGCAACGCGGTGGATTCCTGAGCTGTACTGTGCTTTAGTGCATTCTGCTTGTCACTGTGCAAGGCAGAGCTGAAATGTTCGCTAATAAGCCCTGCTTGGCTCTGGGATGCCAGCAACATTGGTCTCGTGATATTATGTTGAGTTGCACTACGTTTGGATAGGTTAGGTTGGGCAAAGTTAGGTCAGGGTATATTTGACTTTTGTGCTATGCACTGCAATGCGGTCGATTGCTGCGCTGTGGTGTGCTGTAGTATATTCCGCTTGGCTCCGGGAGGTGGGCAGTAGGAGTGGTCTCGCCACGACAGGTTGAGTTAT
>NW_016961010.1:0-291 GCF_001483705.2 Eufriesea mexicana
ACATAACCTGGCCTAACATGGCCTAATAAAACGTGACCAATCCCAACCCATCGTACCTAGCCCGCAATTGCCGGCCTCCCTTCGAAAAGCACGGCATATTAGAGGAGAGTAGAGCGCAGAGGTTCATGGAATGGCAGTGTATAGCACGAATGTCAAACATATCCGTACCAAACCCAAATAAACTTCTCGTATCCAAGCGTAGCCTAACGCGACATAATGCGCCGCGGTCACCACTGCAAGCATTCCCAGATCAACGCAGGGAGCATTAGATCGCATTAGAGCGCAGGAATC
>NW_016961011.1:0-802 GCF_001483705.2 Eufriesea mexicana
ACATCCATCCATCCAAACATCCAACCATCCATAAATCCATCGATACATACATTCTTCCATCCACACATCCTTCCACCAATCCATCCATCCTTCCATGCATCCATACACATTTCAATACACAGATCCACACATACGCCCATACATTCAACCATACATACATCCATACATACATCCTTACATACATCCATACATACATACATACATACATCCATACAAACACCCAAACACATTTCCATGCATAAAACCATACATACATCCATAGTGACATCCATGCATACATCCATACATACAACCATACAAACATACATACATACAAACTTTCTTCCGTCCATGCACCCATCCATTCACCCACCCACTCATCCATACATCCATGCATTCGTACATCCATCCATACACCCATACATCCATACATCCATACATCCATTCATATATGCATCCATGCATCCATACACCCGGACAGACGTCCATCCATTCCTTAATCCATCCATACGTCTGTCCATCCATACATCTATCCATCCATACATCCAACCATCCAAACATCTATCGAACCATACATCCATCCATCCATACAAGCACCCATCCATACATCCATCGGTCCATACATCTATCCATACATAGATTCATAAATATATACATCCGAACACCCATACATCCGTACATCCATGCTTCCACACATCCATACATCCATTAATCCGTCGAACCATACAACCATACAACCATACATACACCCATCCATATATCCAACCACCCATACGCCCATACGACCATCCATCCATCCATACATACATACATCCATACATCC
>NW_016961012.1:0-719 GCF_001483705.2 Eufriesea mexicana
TAAATTTTATTAACATTTTCGGCTAATATTGTGGTGAGTTAACTTTCTTGCATAAACATGGAGTAAAGATTATATTGGCAAGTTATAACAATTGCAATGGTATAGAATCTGGCTGGAAAATTCTATTTTATTGACATTTTCGACTTATACCGTGGTTAACTTTCTTCCTTGCGTAAATAAGGAGGAAAGATTCTATTGGCGTGCTATTGCCATTGGAATGCCAAAGAATCTGGTTGGAAAAATCAATTTTATTGACATTTAGACTAATATGGTGGTTTGCCAGCTTCCTAGCATAAGTATGCAGGAAAGATACTTTTGGCGTGCTGTAGCCATTGCAATGCTGTAGAATGTGCCCGGAAATATCAGTTTTATTGACATCTTCGACTAATATCGTGGTGAGTTAACTTTCTTGCATAAAATAAATAAGGAGGAAAGATTCCATTGGTGTGCTATAGGCATTGCAATGCTATAGAAGCTGGATGGAAAATTCAATTTTATCGACATTTTCGACTAATACCGTGGTGTGCTATCTTCCTTGCATACGTAAGAATGAAAAATTCCATTGGAGTTGTATAGCCACCGCAATGCAGAAGTATCTGCCTGGAAAATTCAACTTGATCGACATTTTCGACTAATATCGTGGTGAGCTAACTTTCTTGCATAAACAAGGAGGAAAGATTCTATTGGCGTGCTATAGGCATTGCAATGCTATAGAATCT
>NW_016961013.1:0-971 GCF_001483705.2 Eufriesea mexicana
AATTGAATCTGCCAGGCACATTCTATATCATTGCAATGCTTATACCAAGACAAAAGAATATTTCCTCCTTATTTATGCAAGAAAGGTATCGCACCACAATATAATTCGAAAATGTCAATAAAATAGAATTTTCCGGCCAGATTCCAGTGCACTGCGATGGCTATAGCACGTCAATAGAATCTTTCCTCCTTATTTCTGCAAGATAGATAGGTCACCACGATATAAGTCGGAAATGTCAATAAAATTCGATCTGCGAGGCACATTCCATATAATTGAAATGATTATAGCTTGCCAATATATTCCTTCCTCCTTGTTTATGCAAGAAAGTAAGCTCACCACGATATTTGTCAAAAATGTCAATAAAATTGAAATTTCCAAGAACATTCTATATCACTACAATGTCTATAGCACTCCAGTAGAGTCTTTCCCCCATATTAATGCAAGAGACCACCATATTGGACGAAAATGTCAATACAACTGATTTTTACAAGTAGATTCTTTGGCATTGCAATGGCAATAGCACGCCAATAGAATAATCGAAAATGTCAATAAAATTGAATTTTCCAGCCATATTCCGCAGCATTGCTATGGCTAGAGCACTACGAACGGATCTTTCCATCATACCTATGCAAGGAAGTTAGCTCACCACGATATTAGTCGAAACTGTCAATAAAATTGAGTTTTCCAGCTACACTCTTCTGCATTGCAATGGCTATAACAATCCAGAAGAATCTTTCCACCGTATTTATGGAAGGATATCAGCTCACCACGATATTTGTCAAAAATGTCAATAAAATTGAGTTTTCCAGCTACACTCTTCTGCATTGCAATGGCTATAACAATCCAGAAGAATCTTTCCACCGTATTTATGGAAGGATATCAGCTCACCACGATATTTGTCAAAAATGTCAATAAAATTGAATTTTCCAACAACATTCTATATCATTGCAATGTTTATAGCACGCCAGTAG
>NW_016961013.1:1070-1330 GCF_001483705.2 Eufriesea mexicana
GATTCTATAGCATTGCAATGCCTATAGCATACCAACAGAATGTTTCCTCCTGATTTATGGAAGAAAGTTAGCTCACCACCATATTGGACGATAATGTCAATACAACTGATTTTTACAAGTAGATTCTGTACCATTACGATGGCTATAGCAAGCCAATAGAATCTTTCATCCTTATCTATGCAAGAAAGCTAGCTCACCGCGATATTAATCGAAAATGTCAATGAAATTGAATTTTCCAAACAGATTCTATAGCATTGCAA
>NW_016961013.1:1522-2211 GCF_001483705.2 Eufriesea mexicana
TGTCAATAAAATTCGATCTGCGGGGCACATTCCATATAATTGAAATGGTTATAGCTTGCCAATATAATCCTCCCTCCTTATTTATGGAAGAAAGATAGCTCACCACGATATTTGTCAAAAATGTCAATAAAATTGAATTTTACAACAACGTTCTATATCATTGCAATGTCTATAGCACGCCAGGAGAGTCTTTCCCCCATATTTATGCAAGAAAGGCAGGTCACCATAGTATTAGACGAAAATGTCAGTAAAATTGATTTTTACAACCAGATTCTTTGGCATTGCAATGGCAATAGCACGCCAATAGAATCTGTCCGCCTTATTTATGCATGAAAGGTAGCTAACCACGATATTAGTCGAAAATGTCAATAAAATTGAATCTGTCAGGCACATTCTATATCATTGCAATGGTTATACCAAGCCAAAAGAATCTTTCCTCCTTATTTATGCAATATAGTTAGCTCTCCACGATATTTGTCAAAAATGTCAATAAAATTGAGTTTTCCAGCTACACTCTACTGCATTGCTATGGCTATAACAATCCAGAAGAATCTTTCCACCTTATTTATGGAAGGATATTAGCTCACCACGATATTAGTAAAAAATGTCAATAAAATTGAATTTCCCAGGACGATTCCATAGCACTGCAATGTCTACAGCACGCCAGTAGAATCTCTCCTCATTATTTA
>NW_016961013.1:10158-10471 GCF_001483705.2 Eufriesea mexicana
TTACAGCCAAATTCTATAGCATTGCAATGGCAATAGCAGGCCCATAGAATCTTTCCTCCTTATTTATGACAGAAAGTTAGCTCACCCCGATATAAGTCGAAAATGTCAATAAAATTGAACCTTCCAGCCAGATTCTGTACCATTGCAATGGCTATAGCAATCCGAACGGATCTTTCCTCCTTACCTAAGCAAGAAAGTTAGCTTTTCACGATATTAGTCAAAAATGTCAATAAGATTTAATTTTCCAGCTAGATTCTACGACATTGCAATCCCAATAGCACTCCAAAAGGATCCTTCCTCCTTACTTATGCAA
>NW_016961014.1:0-985 GCF_001483705.2 Eufriesea mexicana
CCAGATTCTATAGCATTGCAATAGTTATAGCTTGCCACTATAATCTTTCCTCCATATTTATGCTAGAAATTAAGCTCATCCCGATATTATCCGAAAACGTCAATAACATTGAATTTTCCATCCAGATCCTATAGCATTGCGAAGGCTATAGCAGGCCAATAGAACCTTTCCTCCTTATTTATGCAAGAAAGGCAGCTCACCACGATATTAGCAGTAACTGTATATAAAATTGAACTTTCCAGACAGAATCCTGAGCATTGCAATGGCTACAGCACGCCAATAGAATCTAAACTCCTTATTTATGCAAGAAAGGCAGCTCACCACGATATTAGCAGTAACTGTATATAAAATTGAACTTTCCAGACAGAATCCTGAGCATTGCAATGGCTACAGCACGCCAATAGAATCTAAACTCCTTATTTATGCAAGATAGACAGTTAACCACGATATTAGACGAATCTGTCAATAAAATTGAACTTTCCAGCCAGATTCCAGTGCACTGCCATGGCTATAGTACGCCAATAGAATATTTCGTCCTTATTTATGCACGATAGTTAGCTCTCCACGATATTAGTCAAAAATGTCAATAAAATTGAGTTTTCACGCCAGATTCTACTGCATTGCAATGGTTGTAGCTCTCCAGAAGTAACTTTCCCCCTAACTTAGGGAAGGAAGTTAGCTCACCACGATATTAAGAGAAAATGATAATAAAATTGAACTTTCCAGCCAGATTCTATAGCATTGCAATGGTTATAGCTTGCGAATATAATCTATCCTCCGTATTTATGCAAGAAAGTTAGCTCATCTCGATATTATCCGAAAACGTCAATAACATTGAATTTTCCATCCAGATTCTATAGCATTCCGAAGGCAACAGCAAGCCAAAAGAATCATAGGATCATTCATCCTTATTTATGGAAGGAAGTTAGCTCACTACGATATTAATCGAAAAAGACAATAAAATTGAATTTCCCAACCACATTCT
>NW_016961015.1:0-1102 GCF_001483705.2 Eufriesea mexicana
ACAGCTTAGACATTGGTTCCATACGCTGCTATTCGGTGGATTTATGCGCTCTACTGTGTTCTAGTATATTCTGCTTGGCTCTGTGGAGGCCAAAAGTAGTGTCCTGCGCACGTTCGTTTGAGTTGGGTATGGTATTGTTATGCTAGGTTTGGTGAGGTTATGACACGGATGCATTGACTCTTGTGCTGCACACAGGTCTTCGATAAATTCATGCTACCTACTGTGCTCTAACATGTTCTTCTCGTCTCTGGGGGGGGGGCAGCAATGGAGGTCTCGGCCCGTTAGATTGAGCTATGTTACGTTTGGTTATGTTACGTTTAGCTACGTCACGATAGGATAGTTTCAACTTTTGTACTATACGCTGCTGTCCGTCGGATGCCTGCGCTCTACTGTGCTGTAACAAGTTCTGCTTGTCTGTGCGAAGACCAGTACTAGTGGTCACGGCACGTTAGGTTGCGTTAGGTTTCGTTTGGTTTGGTTATGTTAGGTAGGCTTGGTTAGAGTTTCCTTGACTTCTGTGCTATAAGTTGCTTTTCGGCCGATTTTTGCTATCTACATTGCTCTACTATAATCTGCTCTGCTCTGGGGAGGACAGCAATAGCGGTCGCGGCCCCTTACTTTGAGTTGTGTAACGTTTGGATAGGAAGGGATAGTTAAGTTTGGTTAGGAAGGGATAGTTAAGTTTGGTTAGGAAGGGATAGTTAAGTTTGGTTAGGATAGCTTAGCATTTCGTGTTGTATACCGTTATTCTGTCGGTTTCTGTGAATCTATAGCGCTGTAATAAGTACCGCCGTGATCTGGGGATGCCAGCAATAGTGGCTTCGGCACGTAGATAGAGTTATGTTACGTTTGGGTGGGGTTGGTTCGGCTTGGTTCGGAAGGCTAGGTTAAAATTTCATTGACTTTTGTGCTGCACAATGCAGTTCGGTAGATACCTGCGCTGTCTCTGGGGAGGAGAGCAGTGGTAGTCGTGGCATGTTTGGTTGTGTCATGTTACGTTCGGTTAGGTTAGGTTGGTTATGCTTGGTCAGGAAGTCTATGTCTCTCGCGCTGTACAGCGCTACTCTGTGCATTTCTGTGGTCCACTACGATGCACTATATC
>NW_016961016.1:0-522 GCF_001483705.2 Eufriesea mexicana
TACTGCTGGCTTCCCCAGAGCCAAGCAGAACGCTAGAGCACAGCAGAGCGCAGAAACGCACCCAACAGCGGCCTATACATGAAAGTCATAGCTATCCTATCCTAAACTTACCAAACGTAGCACAACCAAACGTTGTCTATCTCAAACTTAGGTGCCGGGGCCACATCCGTTGGCATCTCCAGTGCAAAGCAGTATATATAAGAGCACAGTAGAGCGCAGAAATTCACCGGGTAGCAGGGTACAGCATAAAAGTGAAATATATCCCAGCCAAACCACTAACTTAACCGAACGCTACATAACACAAACTGTAGTGCCACGACAGCCGTTGCTGGCCTCTCCACGGTCTAGCAGATTAGAGTAGAGCAGAGAGGGGGGATGGAACCCACCGAATGACTGTGTACAGCACGAAAGTCTAAGCTACTCTAACCAAACACAGCCAAGCCTAACCTAGTCAAACGTAACCTAACACAACCCATCGTGCCACGAGCACTATTGCTCTCACCTCGAGAGCTGAGCATGGCA
>NW_016961017.1:0-243 GCF_001483705.2 Eufriesea mexicana
TACAGACTCCATAGCGTTGCAATGGCAATAGCACGCCAATAGAATATTTCCTGCTTATTTATTAAGGAAAGTTAGCTCACCACGATATTAGCCGAAAATGTCATTAAAATTGAACTTTCCTGTCACATTCTAACAACATTGCAATGGCTACAGCTCGCCAATAGAATCTCTCCTCCTTGTTTATGCACGAAAGTAAGCTCACCACGATATTAGTCGAAAATGTCAACAAAATTGAACTTTCCA
>NW_016961017.1:1793-2201 GCF_001483705.2 Eufriesea mexicana
AATGTCAATAAAATTGTATTTTCCAGCCAGATACTACAGGACTACAATGGCTATAGCACTCCAATTGAAGCCTTCCTCCTTATTTACTCCCGAAAGTAAGCTCACCACGATATTAGCCGAATATGTCAATAAAATTGAATTTTCCAGGGCTATTCAATAGCTGTGCAATGCCTATGGCACACCAATTGATTCTTTCCTCCTTATTAGTGCAAGAAAGATTGCTCAACACGATATTAGTAGATAATGTCGATAAAATTGTATTTTCCAGCCACAATCTATATCATTGCAATGGCTATAGCAATCAAAAGGCATCTTTCCTCCTTACTTACTCAAGGAAGTTAGCCCACCACGGTGTTAGTCGAAATTGTGAATAAAATTGTATTTTCCAGCCACAATCTATATCATTGC
>NW_016961018.1:0-368 GCF_001483705.2 Eufriesea mexicana
ATCGTAGCTTAACCCAACGTAACTTAGCCCAACATGTTACAACAAAGGTAACATGCCTCCACCTATCTTGCCGAGACCTCTATTGCTGGCCTCCCCAGAGCCCAGCAGATCATACTAGAGCACAGTAGATTGCAGAAATCAACCGTATAGCTGTGTATAGCAGAAAAGCCAAAGCTATCTTGCCCTAACCAAACAAATATTCACATAGCCGGACGTAACATATCTCAACATATCGTGCCACGACCGCAATTGCTGGCCTCCACAGAGACGAGCAGAGTATAGTAGAGCAATGAATAACAGCGTATAGCACGAAAGTCAAAGCTACACTAACCAAACTTAGCCTAACCAAATATAACCGAACGTGATAT
>NW_016961019.1:0-519 GCF_001483705.2 Eufriesea mexicana
TTGACCTATGTGGTATATACTGCTTTCCGTGTACTTGTGCGATCTGCTGTGTTCTAGCATGTTCTGGTTCGCTCTGGGGTGGCATGCAAGAGTGGCATCGGCACGTTAGGTTTAGTTATGCTACGTTCGGCTATGTCACGTTTGGCTTTGTTAGGATAGTGTATCTTCGAATATTTTGCTATGCACTGTCATTCTATGGACTTCTGCGCCCTACTTTCCTCTAGCATGTTCCACAGGCTCTGAGGAGAGCAGTAATAGCCGTCTTGGCACGATACTTTGTGATAGCTTACGTTCGGTTAAGTCACGACCCTTTAAGTTAGGAAAGGACGGCTTTAACTTTTGTGCAGTACACTGTCAGTCGGTGGACGTATGCGCTCTACTGCGCTCTAGTATGTGCAGCTTGGCTATGGGGAGGCCAGTAATCGTAGTCTCGGCACGTTATGTCCAGATATGCTTCGGTTGGCTATGTTACGTCTGGTTAGGTTAGGATTGGGTAGCTTCGACTTTTGTGCTATACAC
>NW_016961020.1:0-276 GCF_001483705.2 Eufriesea mexicana
AAGAGTGGTCGAGGCACGTCATGTTGGGTTCCGCTGCCTTTGGTTATGTCAGAGTAGGTCAGCATAGGTCAGGGTTTCTAGGGCTCTTGTGTTCTTCACGGCATTGCGGTGGATTTCGGCGCTTTACTGTGCCCTAGTACATTCTGCTTGTCTCTCTTGAGGCCAGCAATTGTGGTCCCGTCATGTTAGGTACAGTTAGGCTACGTTTGGATTTGTTACGTTTAGCTAGGTTTGGGTAAACTACCCAGACTGCTGTAATATTCACTGCTTTTCGGT
>NW_016961021.1:0-754 GCF_001483705.2 Eufriesea mexicana
AGACTACTGCCGGAATCCTCAGAGCCAAGCAAAATACAGTAGAGCACCGTAGGTCAAAGGAAACCGCCGAAAAATTGGGTACAGCACGAAAGACGAAGACATACTGACCAAACATATCCTAACTAAACCTAATCAAACGTAGACTGACTCAACATAATGTTGCGCGATCACAATTGCTTGCGTGCCCAGGGCCAGGCGGAACACTGTACCGCAGAGTAGATCACAGGAATACATAGAATAACAGTGTATAGCACGAAAGACAAAGCTATCCCATCCAAATATAACCTAGCCACATAACCTAGCCTAACCTAACAAAACCAACCCTAGCTCAAGCTAACGTGCCGCGACCGCTGTTGATCGCCTCTCCAGAGTCGAGCAGAGTATATTTGAGCAATGTAGGGCTCAGAAATCCACCGAATAGCAGTGTATGTTACAAAAGACGAGGATATGATAACCACATCTTACCTAACCTAACCTAACCAGATGAAGCGTAATTGAACGTATCTGCCCGCGACCACTGCTGCAGGCATCCCCGGAGCCAAGCAGAATACGATAGAGCAGAGTAGATCGCAAATATACACCGAAAAATTTTGTATAGCACGAAAGACAAATCCATCCTAACCAAACATAGCACAACCTGTCCTGGCTAAACGTAAGCTAACACAAAATAACGTGCCACGGCCGATATTGTTCGCCTCCCCAGGGTCGTGCAGAGTACAGTGGAGGAACGTAAATCGCAGAAATCCACCGAATA
>NW_016961022.1:0-2763 GCF_001483705.2 Eufriesea mexicana
TGGAAAAAGTGTAAGCCTTAGAATAAAATTATGTTATAAACACGCTCTCCGGGACGGAACAAATGATATATTAGTGGGATATTGTTTTCGTTTTGAATAAAGCCCTCTTTATCCAGGTAGGTAAACGACTCGGGTGGTGTGTAGCCTGTGTGTCTGGTGGATTCGAAGTAGAGCGGATTGGGATATATGGAGTGAGCCACTAGTGGGTTTGTTATATTTCTGTCAAGTTTGTGCCAATGGTTTCTGATTAGTTTAAGTATGAAGAGGTCTATTCTGATTATTTGCGTTTCTCTGTATAGGTTGTGTTTGGTGATGAATTTGGTGAAGTTTGTTTCGGGTGATCTATATTTGCCCAGACATGCTCTCAGGCACTTTCGTTCGAAAACTCTGATTTTTTCCATGGTGGAAGCACAGATGTTGAACCATATTTGGCAGCCATGTGTAATTATGGGTCTTATCAGTGTTTTATAAGCATAGAATTTTTGCTGTTTTATGTAGGTCTTTGGAGTAAAATAATCTGTTGTTTGCCAGGAACGCGTCCTTGGGCTTTGTGTAGCTGGATGGTAATGTGTTCGTTGAAGTTTAATTTGAAGTCTAAGTGAATGCCTAGGTAGCGGGTTACCTGTTTGTGTGGAATTGTAGTATGTGAGTTATATGTGGTGTGGATTGAGAATTTTTTTGAGTGATTGCGAACGTCTGAGTTTGCTCCTGATGTTGGAGAAATGTATGGCCTGAAAAGTATTGATTCGCATTTTGCCGGATTTATTTTAGGTTTCCATGTTTCGAAATAGTTACAAGAGTTTTGATAAATAGAGTTTGGAGATCTTTCTTTATGAGGGAGGGTCGGTTTCCTTTTACATATACTAGAAGGTCGTTTGCAAATGCTATGGCTGTTTTGTCCGTATCGTTGTTAAGTTTGTATAGGTGTAGGAGGTCACTGGTGAAGATGTTAAATAGGAGGGGAGAGTTAAAACTGTACCTTGTTGCAGTCCGTTATGTATTTTGAAGTATTTGGAGGATCTGTTCTCGCGTTGTCTGTGACGTAGAACTGTTTGTCGTGTAGCATGTGCCATAGCATTTTTGTTAGGTGCGATGGGACATTCTTTTTGATTAGTTTGAAAAATAACCCTTCAAAGCCATACCGTGTCGAAAGCAGGCCCTTGCCTTAGACACTGGGGATACTATTGGAAATACGGGAAGTTACATATATAAGAAACAAAGGACTTGCAGGAAAGTCCTTGAAGGCGGAATCCATCTAATGGCGAGGGCGAGAATGATTGGTCGCTACAACCCTAAGGAAATCGTAAATATTAAATTTAAATATAAATTAAATACTCTTCCTTAATAGTAAATATTTTTATATTGAAAATATAATATTTTATATTTAAATTGTATAAATATAAAATTTAATTGGAATTATATTAATTCAATAAAGTTATTAACAATACATTACCTCAATTTTGGTTACAATTAAAATTCAAATAGCTTATAGTAAAGAGTATAATATTGAAAATATTGGGGAAAATATTAATTTTTTAAATACAGAAATAATAATGTTTTTAATATTAATTATAAAGTTAGAAGCTTTATCTAATTTATTTCTTATATGAGATTAATTTTTAATCATAATTTTAAGTCGAAATTAAAATATAAATTTTTCTATCTATATATATGCATACATAGATATATATATTATTTTTAATAATTTTTTAATTAGAAATTAATTGTAATTTTTATACTATATATATTAACCAATTAAAATAACCATTTATTCATACAATTAATAAAATTAATCAATAATAATGAAATTAATAAATTTAATACATTAATATTTAGTATTAAATTATATAAATCTAAAATAATAGGTATTAATAAATTAATTTCAACATCAAAAATTAAAAATATTAATGATATTAATTAAGAAGGTAATGAAAAAGTAAAATAGCTTTTGAAATTATATTAAATCCACATTCAAAAGGTAAATTTTCGTCTATATTTCTTTTTATATTATTGAAAAATAGATATTTAATAATATTAAAATTAATGAAATTAAAAATAATATTAAATTTAAAAATATAAAATTTAAAGAGATAAACATATTTTATAAATAAATTAATCAATATAAATCAATGTATAAAAACTAAATCTGCAGAATGTCAATATCAAATTGAAAATTCAAATATTAAATGATGAGATTTAGAAAATTGACTTAATATTAATCGTAATAATGAATAAATTAATATTATTAATCCAATTAGCACGCGAAATCCATGAAATCCTTCTAATAAAAAATATAATGATCCAAAAATTCCATCATTTATAGTAAAATAGGAATATTAATATTGAAATAATTGAGTCATAAAAAATATAATTCCTAATATCACTGTAAAAATTAAATAAATAACTGATTTAATTTTTTTATTATTTAATATAAAATTATATCTTACAGATACTGTGAATTCTGAAAAAATTAAAATTTTATTAGATAATGCAATTTGAATTGAACTAAATATATAAATTCCTATTGGAGGTCAATTAATTCCAATTTCAATGGAAGGTGAACTATATATGTGAAGATATGATCAAAAAAATGAAATAAATAAAAATAATTCTGATAAAATAAATAAAATTTGTCTAAATTTTAGAAAATTTGTAACATAATTAGTATGTATTCCTTGATAAAATCTTTCGCGAATAATATCTCCTATCCATAATATTATAAATATAATTATATTTAATAATCTAATAATTAACTTATAAATA
>NW_016961023.1:0-891 GCF_001483705.2 Eufriesea mexicana
CACCCATTCTCCTATCGACCTATTTCCCTTTACGCGTGTCGTAAATTTCCCTTATTCGGTTCACGATTTATATCCTTAAATAACCTATTCATTAAAGCCTAACTTAATTGTCTACATTTTATTAAAATATGTCTTTTTAAATTATTTAGCATTTGAGACACTGCTATCCGTTCAAGCAGGGCTAAACTATTTATAATTGACACACTCATTAACATCAACGTTTTGTATCATTAACAATTTAAGCTCGTATCAGAATTCTATTCAAAGAGAATGAATGCAGAATTTGAAGTGTGCATTGTTCTGGTGTGGAAGAATGTAAACAGAATCGTAAGGATTAATGTAAAATTTGAACGCTGACTTCTGTAAACGTTTTTTGCCGTAGCGCGAATTACAGATTTTTCGTACGTTCTCACCTACGTCTGTTGTTAAGCGAGCTAGAATATCCGAGATACACGTAGTGCATCCGTGCAACATATAAAACATTAACCAAGGGGAACGAAATAACGTGGAATAATAGTGCACATTACAGGTATGCAATTCGTAATTTTTTAAATGAAGCAGATGAAGTGTAGCAAATTATATTCTACTCTCGCTGAAAGTTCTGCATCCCTTTTCTACCACGCAGTGCGAAACTCTGGAGACATGGTGATCTCTATAGAAGACCTGCGTAAAGTTTGTTATTGATCGGATCTTCCATGTTTGACAAATAAAATACGCTAATAACACACACACTCCTATCGATTTATTTCGCTTCATCTATGCTGTAAGTTTCTGTTATTCGTTTCACGACTTATTCCCATAATTACTTACGCATTTAAGTCTAACTTCGTTGTTTATATTGCATTAAAATTCTTTTTCTTGACTTATTTAGCATTTAAAACACTGCTATTT
>NW_016961024.1:0-1386 GCF_001483705.2 Eufriesea mexicana
ATTGCAGTGTATAGCACGATAGTCAAAGATAACCTGACCGAGCTTGACATAACATAACCGAAGATAACGAAAATTAACCCAAGCTTACGCGCAGAGACAACAATCGCAGGCCTCCATATTCACATGCAGAAAATATTAGAAAACTGTGCAGCGCAGAAATCCGCGGATAGGCGTGTATAGCACAAAAGTATAAGCTATCCTATACTAACCTCCGAAACGTAACACGACAGCACATGGCAAGTCCCAACCTGACGTGCCGAGACGACTATTGCTGGTCCACAAAGTCAAGCACACAATACCAGAGCACAGCAGAGCGCAGAGGTCCTCCGTATAGCAGTGCAGAGCACAAAAGCCAAAGATATCCCAACGTAACCTAACCTAACCTAACAAAGCCGAACGTAGTATAACGCAACATAACATGCCGCGACCGCTATTGATGTCCTTCGTTTGGCCAAGCAGAGCACATTAGGGCACACTAGAGCGCAGGCATCTACCGAATGGCAGTGTACAGCACAAAAGTCAAAGTAGAATTTCCTAACCAAGCCAAAGGTGACACAACAGCACAGTGCCTAATACAACTTAAGGTGACGGGACTGCTATTGCTGGCACTCACCGAGGAAAGTAGAATTAGCCAGAGCGCAGTACAAGGAAGATATTCACCACGTTGCAGTGAATAGCAAAAAAAGCCGTAGTTACCATAGCATAACTTGTCCTAACCTAACCGAGCCGAGTGAAGCATATCTCAACATAGCGTGCAGCGACCACTGCTCCTGGCCTCCACAAAGACACGCAGAATGTGGTAGAGCGCAGTTCATCACAGAAATACACCGAATATCAGTGTATAGAACGTAAGTCAAATCCATCCTGCCCAAACTTAACACAACCTAACCTAACAAAACGAAACCTGACTCAAACTAACGAGCCGCGATCGATACTGCTGGCCTCCGCAGAGTCAAACAGAGCATATTAGAGCAATATAGAGAGCAGAAATACACCAAATTGGAGCGTACAGCACAAAAGTCAGTGTTACCCTCCCCTAACCTAAGCAAGCGTAACATGACCAAACGTAACGAAGTACAACATAACGTGCCGCGACCGCTACTGCTGGCCTCCACAAGTCAAGCAGAGCATATTAGAGCAATGGTGAGCGCAGGAATCCACCAAATAGATGCTTACAGCACAAAAGTATGAGCTACCCACCCCTAATCTAACCAAACGTAACATAACAAAACGTAATGAGATTCGACCTAACGTGGCGTGGCTGCTATTTCTGGCCACCCCAGAGCCGTGCGGAATATGCAAGAGATCAGTAGGGCGCAGAAATACGCCGCACTGCAGTGTACAGCAAAAAAGCGAAAGACATCCAAACCACACCTGAAATAACCT
>NW_016961025.1:0-235 GCF_001483705.2 Eufriesea mexicana
TCTGGCAAGTAGATGGCTGTACTTGCCATTGGATTGAAGGCGTTAGGCGTTGTATACACCAAGATATAACAGATTATAGATTTTGTACAGACCTACACCCAAGCAAGTAGGTGGCAGTACTTGTGACTGGATTGAAGGCGTTAGGGGATCTATTCACCAAGCTATAACAGATTATAGATTTTGAATAAACTTATTCCCCGGCAAGTATCTGGCTGTACTTGCCATTGGATTGCAG
>NW_016961026.1:0-532 GCF_001483705.2 Eufriesea mexicana
ATTTATGCGCGATACATTGCACTAATACGTTCTGCATGGCACTGG
The DNA here is from genome assembly GCF_001483705.2 of Eufriesea mexicana. Taxonomy (NCBI): domain Eukaryota; kingdom Metazoa; phylum Arthropoda; class Insecta; order Hymenoptera; family Apidae; genus Eufriesea; species Eufriesea mexicana. Next base: position 46 of record NW_016961026.1, read on the forward strand.
GGAGGGAAGTAACAGTGGTCTCGGCACGTTAGGTACAGTTATGCTACGTTTGGTTGGGTTACGTTTGTTTGGGTTATGTTTGGTTAGCTTCGACTTACGTAGTATACACTGTTGCACGGTGGATTTCTGTGATCAACTCTACGCTAGCGTGTTCAGCTTGGCTCTGGGGAGGCCAGCAGTAGTGGTCTCGTCACGTTAGGCTGAGTAAGGGTACGTTTGTTTATGTTTGAGTTTATGTTTGTACAGGTTAGAATAGGACAGCTTAGACTTATGTGGCGTACACTGCCCTTCGGTAGATTCGTGCACTCTACATTGCTCCACTGTTATCTGCCCGACTGTCGTGAGTGCGGAAATAGTGTCAGCAGCATGTTGTGTTCAGTTATAGTACGTATGGTTAGGTTCGGTTATGTTGCGTTAGGTTGGAATAACTTCGACAATTGTGCTGCGCGCTGCTATCCTATGGACTCCTGCGCTCTACTGTGCGCTA
>NW_016961027.1:0-336 GCF_001483705.2 Eufriesea mexicana
TGCTTGCCAGAGAATAGTTCTATTCAAAATCTATAACCTGCTGTAGCATGGTGAATAGATCGCGTAACGCCTTCAACACATTGGAAAGTACAGCCTTCTATTTGCCATAGAATAGGTCTATTCAAAGTACATAATCTGTTGTAGCTCGGTTAATAGGTCGCCTAACGCCATCAATCCAATTGAAAGTACAGTCATCTACTTGCCAGAGAATAGGGCTATTCAAGATCTGTAATCTGGTATAGCTTGGTGAATACATCGCCTAACGCCTTCAATCCAATGGCAAGTGCAGCCATGGTCTTGCCAGAGAATAGGTCTATTAAAAATATATAATCTGTT
>NW_016961027.1:380-628 GCF_001483705.2 Eufriesea mexicana
ACAGCCATCTACTTTCCAGAGAATAGGTCAATTCAAAATCTATAACATGTTTTAGAATGGAGAATAGATCGCCTAACGCCTTCAAACAAATGGCAAGTACAGCAATCTACTTGCCAAAGAATAGGTCTATTCGAAATCTATAATCTTTTATAGCTTGGTGAATAGTTCGTCTATCGTCTTCAATACAATGGCAAGTACAGCCATCTACTTGCCAGAGAATATGTGTATTCAAAATCTATAATCTGTTA
>NW_016961028.1:0-690 GCF_001483705.2 Eufriesea mexicana
CTATTCAAAATCTATAATCTGTTATAGCTTGGTGAATAGATCGCTTAACGATTTCAACCCAATTGCAAGTACTGCTATCTACTTGCCAGATTATAGGTCTGTTCAAAATCAATAATCTGTTATAGCATGGTGAGTAGGTCGCCTATCGCCGTCAATCCAATGGTAAGTACAGACTTCTACTTGCCAGAAAATACGTCTATTCAAAATCTATGACCTGTTATAGCTTGGTGAATAGGTCGCCTAACGCCTTCAATGCAATGGCAAGTACAGCCATCTACTTGCCAGAGAATCGGCCTATTCAAAATCTATAATCTGTTATAGCTTGGAAGAATAGGTCGCCTAACGTCTTCAACCAATGGCAAGTACAGCCATCTACTTGCCAGAGAATAGGTCTGATCAAAATCTATAACCTGATGTAGCTTAGTGAATAGATCGCCGAACGCCTTCAGCCCAATGGCAAGTACTGCTATCTTCTTGCCAGAGAAGAGGTCTATTCAAAATCAATAATCCGTTATATAATGCTGAATGGATCGCCTAACGCCATCAAGCCAATGGTAAGTACAGCAACCTACTTGCCAGAGCATAGGACTATCCAAAATCTATAACCTGTTATAGCTTGGTGAATATATCGCTTATCGCTTCCAATTAAATGGCAATTACAGCCATCTACTTGCCAAAGAATAGGTTTAT
>NW_016961029.1:0-505 GCF_001483705.2 Eufriesea mexicana
TCGATCCATACATCCACCCACCCATACATACATCGATCCATACATCCATACAACAATACATCTGTCCACCCATCCATACACTCATACATACATAAATACTTATATCCATACATCCATACATCCATCCATCCATCCGTACATCCATCCATCCATGCATACATACATACACCCCCCATAATCCATACATACACCCATACATACATCCATACATACATCCATACATACATCCATACATACATCCATATAAGCACCCATGCATACATCCATACATACATCCATACATACATACATCCATCCATCCTTCCACACATCTATCCAATCATTCATCAATCCATCCATAGATACATTCATATATACATCCATACATCCATACATCCATACATACATATCCATACATCCTTCCATCCATACATCCAACCATCCACACATCCATACATTCGTTCATCCATACATCCATACATCCGTACATCCATACCTTCGAACAAGCATACATACATCCATTCAT
>NW_016961030.1:0-653 GCF_001483705.2 Eufriesea mexicana
CAGTATCACTGCAATGGCTATAGCACGCCAATAGAATTATCCCTCCTTATTTATGCAAGAAAGTCAACTCACCGCGATATTAGTCGAATATGCCAATAAAATTGAATTTTCTTGCCAGAGTCCATTGCGTTGCAAAGGCTATAGCACGCCAATAGTATCTTTCCCCCTTACCAATGCAAGGAAGCTAGGTCACCACGATAGTAGACGAAAATGTCAATAAAATTTTATTTTCTAGGAGGATTCTATAGCGTTCAATGCCTATAGCACGACAATAGAGTCGTTCGCCCTTAGTTATGTAAGAAAGTTAGCTCACCAGGATATTAGTCGAAAATGGCAAAAAAATTGTATTCTCCAGCCACAAACTATATCATTGCAAAGGCTATAGCACTCAAGCAGCATCTTTCCTCCTTACTTACGCAAGGAAGTCAGCTCACCACGATATTAGTCGAAAATATCCACAAAATTGAGCTTTCCAGACAGATTCTATAGCATTGCGTCGGCTATAGCACGCCAATTGAATTTTTCCTACTTATTTATGCAATAAAGATAGCTCACCACGATATAAGTCGAAAATGTCAATAAAATTGTACTATCCGTCTAGGTTCAACAGCTTTGCAATGCCTATAGCACGCCAACAGAATATTTCCTCCTTA